>NC_091951.1:349098788-349236288 GCF_031021105.1 Erythrolamprus reginae
CCATTTGTTGGGGGTCAAGGGAAAGGGAGGGTCTTGCCTTCTCTTTCTGCTCAAGATCCCCATGGACAATTGGTGGGCCACTGTGTGACACAGAATGCTGGACTCGATGGGCTTTGGCCTGATTCAGCATGGCTCTTCTTATATTCTTATGTTGTTACTTTTTTTTACACACCTATATCTAAATAACATGCCTTTGAAAATGATGGTAAAGATAATAATTTTGTCAAAAAACCACTACTCTGGATATAAATTGCAGTGCAAAAGCTGATAGATAACTTTGTGATCCAGATATTAATCAAGGAACAAACAGAGTACAATCAGTTCTCTATTGAAATACAGATATATTTGAGTCGCTCAATAATTTCCAATTTCATTCCCTCAGCACCCAGATGTATGCGCAGGACTCCTGAAGATTTAAAAATCAAACCGAAACAAGCGCCACAAATCTTTCAAATAAAGCCATGCTCCACTCTTTCTGATAACACTACCGTGGAAAGGATGGGTAGACTTCAGAAATCAATGAATCTTATGCTCCAGATAGTAGTGACAGAAGTAATATAAAAAAAGGAAGGATAAAGGATTTATGAAAAGCAAGCAGAGTTTGCAGGCTCAAAGAGAGAGAGAGGAACAGAGGCGCACAGAAAGAGACAGAAATAGGCAGAGAAACAGAGTGTATGATGAAAAGGAGAACTGGAGAGACATAGCAGTGTTCCAATATAGAATAGAATAGAATAGAAACATAGAAACATAGAAACATAGAAACATAGAAACATAGAAACATAGAAACATAGAAACATAGAAACATAGAAACATAGAAACATAGAAACATAGAAACATAGAAACATAGAAACATAGAAACATAGAAACATAGAAACATAGAAACATAGAAACATAGAAGACTGACGGCAGAAAAAGACCTCATGATCCATCTAGTCTGCCCTTATACTATTTCCTGCATTTTATCTTACAATGGATATATGTTTATCCCAGGCATGTTTAAATTCAGTTACTGTGGATTTATCAACCACGTCTGCTGGAAGTTTGTTCCAAAGGATCTACTACTCTTTCAGTAAAATAATATTTTCTCATGTTGCTTTTGATCTTTCCCCCAACTAACTTCAGATTGTGTCCCCTTGTTCTTGTGTTCACTTTCCTGTTAAAAACACTTCCCTCCTGAAACTTATTTAACCCTTTAACATATTTAAATGTTTCGATCATGTCCCCCCTTTTCCTTCTCTCCTCCAGACTATACAGATTGAGTTCATGAAGTCTTTCCTGATACGTTTTATGCTTAACCTGCTGTTCTGTTCGAAAAAAGTTCCTAATGTTATGTTCCCGGGTCACCCTGACCCGGACCGAAAACTCTTCATTTGCAGTGCTTATGTTTGGTCTTTTTGAAAGCTTTTTTCACCTGGAAACATGTTTGAACATTTCTGCACACAATGGAATGAAAATTGAACTGAAAAAATTAATCCTTATTGGTTTATTTTGCACATAAATGTGCCTCCCCCCCCGTTTTTGTGAAAGTTTTTTCAATTTATGGATAGTTTTGCTTGCAAAATCCATTCTATTTTACTAAAGTTGGTGTGGGATTGGTAGCTTGAACATTCTGCACACAATGATATGAAAATTGAACTGAGAAAATTAATCCTTATTGGTTTATTTTGCTCATAAATGGGCCCCCATGCTTATACTCAAATAGGCTTATACTCGAGTAGGCTTATACTCGAGTATAAAATGATATGGTCTTATATTCAAAAATAAACCAATAAGAATCATTTTTTTTCAGTTCATTTCTATTTTTCTTATGTTTAGGGATTGTTCAATTTAGTATATCAAAACTTTTGAGTTTATTGATAATTTTGCCTGCAAAATGCATTCTATTTTACTATTCTATTTTGGTGTGGGATTGGTAGCTTGAACCTTTCTGAACATAATGATATGAAAATTAAACTGAAAAAATGATCCTTATTGGTTTATTTTGCTCATAAATGGGCCCCCATGCTTATACTCAAATAGGCTTATACTCGAGTAGGCTTATACTCGAGTATAAAACAATAAACCAATAAGAGTCATTTTTTTTCAGTTCATTTATATTTTTCTTATGTTCAGGATTGTTCAATTTAGTATATCAAACCTTTTGGGGGAAAATTCCTTAGGGATTTGTAGCCTTAAAAAATATAAATTGACACGAAATTCAAAAAGGATGGGGGGAGGGGCTTTTTGATCAAAATAAAAATATAAGTCTCAATTTTTCCAGTTCAATTTTCATATCATTATGTTCATAAATGTTCAAACTAGTTTTCCAGTTGAAAAAGTTTTCAAAAAGATTAAATTCAAGTACCTAAAAAAAATATTTTTGGTCCTGTCATATACGAACAGAAACAGATTTGAAGTTATGATTTTTTTTGGCCCAGAAAACAATTAGCCACCACCCCAAAAATATTTTTTGATGACCAGCATTGTTAAATTGAGTAAATGAATGCCTAAGATTTTAAAGAATATTTCGGATTTGGAGCATAAAAAAAATAAAAAGTGAAAATGATTGCAAGCAGCCGAGGGGGGGGAGGCCTTATTTCTGATGTTAAAAAACCAGTAAGAATCATTTTTTTCAGTTCCTTTATATTTTTCTTATATTCAGAAATGTTCAAGCTACCAATCCCACACCAACTCCAGTAAAATAGAATGGATTTTGCAAGCAAAACTATCCATAAATTGAAAAAAAATCACAAAAACGGGGGGGGCGGCACATTTATGTGCAAAATAAACCAATAAGGATTAATTTTTTCATTTCAATTTTCATATCATTGTGTGCAGAAATGTTCAGACTACTTTCCAAGTGAAAAAAGTTTTCAAATTGACCAAACATAAGCACTTCAAATGAAGTGTTTTCGGTCCGGGTCGTATGTGACCCGAACATAACATTAGGAACTTTTTTTGCTCAGCAAAAACTAAGCCCCCCACCCCCCCAAAAAAATTCTCATAGAGAGAACCCCTGAAATGATGAAAAGTCATGAAATTTCAAGTTTCAGATATGCAGGGAAAATTTTTTACAGGGACTCAAACTTGGCTTCGGGTCACATACGACCCGAACAGAACAGCAGGGTTAAGGCCTTCCACCATTCTTGTAGCCCGTCTTTGGACCCATTCAATTTTGTCAATATCTTTTTGTAGGTGAGGTCTCCAGAACTGAACACAGTACTCCCAATGTGGTCTCACCAGCGCTCTATATAAGGGGATCACAATCTCCCTCTTCCTGCTTGTTATACCTCTAGCTATGCAGCCAAGCATCCTACTTGCTTTTCCTACCACCCGACCACACATAGAATAGAGTAGAATAGAATAGAATAGAATAGAATTTTTATTGGCCAAGTGTGATTGGACACACAAGGAATTTGTCTTTTGTGCAGATGCTCTCAGTGCACATAAAAGAAAATATAGATTTGTCAAGAATCATGTGGTACAACAGTTAATGATTGTCATAGGGGTCAAATAAGCAATGAAGAAACAATCAATATTAATAAAATTCTTAGGATACAAGCAACAAGTTACAGTCATACAGTCCTGTGTGGGAGGAAATGGGTGATAGGAATTATGAGAAAAATCTAGTAGAAATCAAAGTGCAGACTTAGTAAAAAGTCTGACAGTGTTGAGGGAATTATTTGTTTAGTAGAGTGATGGCATTTGGGAAAAAAACCTGTTCTTGTGTCTAGTGGTCTTGGTGTGCAGTGCTCTGTAGCGACGTTTTGAGTGTAGGAGTTGAAATAGTTTATGTCCAGGATGTGAGGGGTCAGTCAATATTTTCACTGCCCTCTTTTTGACTCGTGCAGTATACAGGTCCTCAATGGAAGGCAGGTTGGCAGCAACAGTATTGTGTACTGTACTGTTTTTTTATTATTGTTGTGAGCCGCCCGGAGTTTGCGGAGAGGGGCGGCATATAAATCCAATAAACCTAAACCTAAACCTAATAGTTTTTTCTGCAGTTCTGATTCTCCTCTGAAGTCTGTGTCGGTCTTGTTGGGTTGCAGAACCAAACCAGACAGTTATAGAGGTGCAGATATTTGAGGGGCTCCTACAAAGAAGGAAGGGGGGGGGGTGTTTCAGCCTATTTTCCATAGGAACAATGGATGCAAATTTACCAAGGAGAAAAGCAACCCAGAACTTGGGAGAAATTATCTGGCAGAACAATCAATCAGTGGAATGACTCGCCTTCTGAAATCCTGGATGCTCCAGCACTGAAAGTTTTTAAGAAGAGACTGGACAAACATTTGTCTGAAATAATATACAGTTTCCTGCCTGAGCAGGGATTTGGACTAAAAAACCTTCAAGATAAGAGGGATCTTGGAGTCCTAGTGGACAACCATTTAAGTATGAGCCAGCCGTGTGCAGCAGCTGCCAAAAAGCCAACACAGTTCTGAGCTGCATTAACAGAGGGATAGAATCAAGATAACATGAAGTGTTAATACCACTTTATAAGGCCTTGGTAAGGCCGCACATGAAATACAGCATTCTGTTTTGGTCACACTGATTCAAAAATGATGTTGAGACTCTAGAAAGAGTGCAGAGGAGAGCAACAAGGATGATTAGGGGATTGGAGGCTAAAACATATGAAGAATGGTTGCAGGAACTGGGTATACTTAGTTTAATGCAATTTAGGATTGCACTTCTAGGTAGTTGGATGGATGGATGGGTAGGTAGGTAGGTAGGTAGGTAGAAAGGTAGATAGATAGATAGATAGATAGATAGATAGATAGATAGATAGATAGATAGATAGATAGATAGATGATAGATAGAGACGGAGAGGGAGAGGGAGAGGGAGAAGGAGAAAGAGAAGGAGAAGGAGAGGGAGACAGACAGACAGACAGACAGAGAGATAGATAGAGAGATAGATAGATAGATAGAGATAGAAACTTCTTTAGTAAGTTTTAGGTTGGTCCTTAAAAGATCTCTTCTCCATTGAATTTCCAAGTGGCACACTTTTTCTTTTTTTAAAAAAAAACCCTGTGAAACTACACGTCACTTTGAGATCAAATCAGGATGCAAGAATAATTTTCATAATTTAGCACTGTTCATGAAAGAATCCAAGAGGAGGAAAGGAAGGATGTTAGAGGAGTTAATTTTCCACCACGTTCCTAGCACTTTTTGAAATTTAAAACTTTAATGTCCCTTGAGAGAAATTGAATTTTTTTCTCCATAAGAAAATCCCTCTAGGATCAACACATAGCATCGTTCCCTGAGGATCTCAGACTTTATTTTCAAAGAACTTTGCTTTGCAGCTGATTAACTAATTTTTTTTGTAGTTTAAATGCATTTTTTAATTATTCAAGTAAAGGAAAGTGCCCATATTTGGTGTTATTAACTTGAAATATTACATACATTCTCCCCTCTCATTCTTATAAATGATCTTTTGGTGGGATGTTTAACTTTTACAAAAAATAATAATAAGAATAAATCCACAGTTTAAGAGAATTTGCTGAGCGTTCCAGAGAATAGAACCATCTTTCAGCTGTGGCAAGGGGGACATTTGCCCAGGTTTGCCTGGTGCACCAGTTGCGGCCCTATCTGGACCGGGACTCACTGCTCACAGTCACTCATGCCCTCATCACCTTGAGGTTCAACTACTGTAACGCTCTCTACATGGGGCTACCTTTGAAAAGTGTTCGGAAACTTCAGATCGTGCAGAATGCAGCTGCGAGAGCAATCAAGGGCTTCCCTAAATATGCCCATGTTACACCAACACTCCGAAGTCTGCATTGGTTGCCGATCAATTTCCGGTCACAATTCAAAGTGTTGGTTATGACCTATAAAGCTCTTCATGGCATCTCCGGGACCGCCTTCTGCTGCACGAATCCCAGCGACCGATTAGGTCCCACAGAGTTGGCCTTCTCCGGGTCCCGTCGACTAAACAATGTCGTTTTGCAGGGCTCAGGGGAAGAGCCTTCTCTGTGGCGGGCCCCGACCAACCAGCTCCCCCCTGAGATTAGAACTGCCCCCACCCTCCTGGCCTTTCGTAAGCTCCTTAAAACCCACCCCTGCCGTCAGGCATAGGGGAACTGAGATAACTTCCCCAGGCCTATACTGTTTATGTATGGTACGTTGTGTGTATGTTTTCTTAAATTATGGGTTTTTAGTTTTAATTATTAGATTTGTATTGTACATCATTTTTTCTATTACTGTTGTGAGCCGCCCTGAGTCTATGGAGAGGGGCGGCATACAAATTTAATAAACAAACAAACAAACAAATAAATATGTGGCTTAGGTTGACAGAAAGAAATTGGCTCAAAGTCACCCAGCTAGTTTCCATGTCTACAGCAGGACTAGAACTCACGGTTTCCTGGTTATTGGCCTAAAAGGACTGCCACAAACAAGAGGGAGTGAAGCTATTCACTAGGAAAGGATATTGAGGTTTTTGAAAGAGGCCAGGTGTCTACCAGGTGCTACTGCCAGCAGCAAGAAGAGGTGTGTTCTTAAGATAGTCAAATAAGAACTGTGATGTTGATGCTACTATACATCTTGGCACAAATGATTTGTCCCCAAAAGATTTACTTTCTGTGCAGAATGACTTCCAGAGCTTGGGGTACGAACTTAGTAGTATAGGTTGGATTTCCTGAGAGTTAGAATAATTAATCAGCGGAACAGCTGGCCTCCAGAAGTTGTGAATGCTCCAACACTGGGAGTGATTAGATAACCATTTGTCTGAAGTGGTGTAGAGGGTTGAACTGGAAGACCTCCAAGATCCCTTCCAACTCTGTTATTCTCTTCTCTTCTCTTGTCTTGTCTTCTCTTCTCTTCTCTTCTCTCCTCTATTCTATTCTATTCCATTCCATTCCACTCCACTCCACCCCAGCCCAGCCCACCCCACCCCAGGGACCTGGAGAAAGCCAACTCTGTGGAACCTAATTGGTTGCTGGGATTCGTGCGGCAGCAGGCAGTCCCGGAGGTATTCTGCTCCAATGCCATGTAGGGCTTTATAGGTTATAACCAACACTTTGAATTGTGACCGGAAACTGATCGGCAGCCAGTGCAGGCAGTGGAGTGTTGACGAAACATGGGCATATCTGGGAAAGCCCATAATTGCTCTCACGGCCGCATTCTGCATCGATCTGAAGTTTCTGAACACTTTTCAAAGGTAACCCCATGTACAGAGCGTTGCAGTAGTCGAAACTCGAGATGATGAGGGCACGAGTGACTGTGAGCAATGACTCCCTGTCCAAATAGAGCCGCAAACCTGGGCAAACGCCTTCTCCTATCTCGAGAAGATATCTTCCAAACTGTTCTGCCCCTGTAGAAACATGATTCATTTCTCTCCAGTTTCTGGATCTCAGTTGAATAAAAACAAGCATTGGAAAAATAAATTTCCTCGCACCTGTCTTGGTTTAATTTTTGCCTCACTGATTTTGTAATGCATTTCTGAAAGAAAAAAAAAACCTTTAGAATGCTTCAAAACAAAGAAACCCAAAAGAGTGCAATTTGCACCTTTAAAAAAACCAAAGCATTCACATTATTTCTCAAACCCTTTTCATAATGAGTGACGCTTCACTCCAGAATGCAATTTGAACTGATGTTGTTGTGTAGAGAGGGAGGGAGGGAGGAGGAGGAGGAGGGGAAAAAAAGTAAAAATTCCAGCAAGACAGACACATACTTCAGAATTGCAGAAAAAACAATTGCTACCCACCTGCCTTCCATTGTGGACCTATATACTGCACCTGTCAAAAAGTGGGCAGTGAAAATATTTACTGACCCCTCACATCCTTGGCGTAAACTGTTTCAACTCCTATCCTCCAAACGTTGCTACAGAGCCCTGCACACCAGAACAACTGGACACAAGAACAGTTTTTTCCTGAACGCCATCACTCTGCTAAACAAATAATTCCCACACCACTGTCAAACTATTTACTAAGTCTGCACTACTATTAATCTTCTCATTGTTCCCATCACCCATCTACCCCCCACAAATGGCTTGTAGGAATGTAAACATGGTTGCTTTTATCCTTACAATTTATACTGACTGATTACTAATATGATTGAATTGCTTATTTGTACCCAGACTTTCATTAAGTGTGGTATCTTTTGATTCTTGATGGATTTATCTTTTTTTAATAATAAGAGCATAGGCACCTATTGTCGTTAGCTCTGGCCCAGCTCCTGCCCCAAGGACTGTGGGTTTGGGGGAGACATACACATGCTGCAGGCCTGTTTTGCCCCCTGGTGGAATCTGCTTGTAAAGGCTCCTCTGACCAAGAAGACATGAGTGACAGGGAGGAGAAGAGTGTGGCAGACAGCTCAGAAGGAGATCAATTATCTAGCTCCTCCTTGGATTCAGAACAAGAGTTAATGATACAGCATGCATGCGGAGAGCGATGCATACGCAGCAACAACTGAGAGATTATTATCAAAGAAAATGAGGCCACCTGTGGTTGGGTGGGGCTGTGGTCATTAAATAGCAGCCTGTGGGTTTGGCCATTGTGGAGGATTATCTGATCATTGTGTTTCGTGCCTGCCTTGCTGACTTTGACCTTTTGTGTGCTGATTTTTCCCGCTTTGAAACTAAACCAGAGCAAAGTGTGTTTCACTTTGTGAAAGAAGGACTGTGAATTGCCTCACAGCTGCAAGATAAGTATCACAGAACTGATAAGGGACTTGTACAAATTACCAGTTTGTTTGGAGACGAGTGCTCTTTGCTATACAAAAAGAGGGCTTGGTTTAAGTGAATTTTCATTACAAAGAACATTGTTTGGAATTTTCAAAACGTGTGTGTGTCTGAAATTTGTACCTGTGAATTTTTGGGAGGATTCTACCAGAGAGCCCGACAGAACAGGCACCAAGACAAATTCCTGGTGTGTCGAATCACACTTGGCCAATAAAATTCTATTCTGTTCTATTCTGTTCTGTTCTATTCTGTTCTGTTCCATCCCATTCCATTCTTAGAAGAAGAAAGTATAAACTTGGTTTCTACATAGCAGGGTGTAAACAATCACTTGGTTTAACGGCTTGCTGGAATGGATTTTTATTTAAACTTTTGTCTCACAGGCAGACACCATGATTGCTCGAAGGGTGAGTCTTCTCACAGCTTTAATTCCCTCTTCCCTCATGTTCTCTCCTGCCGGATAAAGCTTTCGACAACATCCCCTCAAAACTTGCCTTCAAGATTCGCAGTAAAACAGTGCGCAAATTATACAATGTTTCCTGCCAGAAACCAGAGCAATTTACATATATTTTCCCTCCCGTTCAGAATTGAGTGGACAGCTGGCGTATCCTTGTGCCTATTAATCTTTTAGTGCACAATCATTTTTTTCCGGGATGTAACAACTATTTTTCAGTCTTTGGGGCATCAAGTGAGATAATGAATAATTCCATTAGATTCCAACTGGACAAATGGGTATTGCCGAGCGGCGCCTTTAGTTCGGAGTGAAGAAAAGATGGGAGAAGGATAAAGTTTTTATTACCTTTCCGTTGTTCGGGAATGACGAAGAATCTTTGCCATTTTCCCTTTGGGGTGGGGTCGAGAACATTGCAATAAAACTTAAAGGACCAGGGATCTGCGACAGTCAATCAAACTTTTTGTTGAGACAGATAATGACGGCTACTGAGGCCCCGATCACAGTAGCACAAGAATAAGCATCAACCATTAGAACATAAGAACCTAAGAAGAGCCATGCTAAATCAGGCCGAAGGCCATCGAGTCCAGCATTCAGTGTCAAGGTTCAAGTTTCAAGTTTTATTGGATTTATATGCCGCCCCTCTCCGAAAACTCGGGGCGGCAAACAGCAATCATAAACAGTATACAATAAAAATCCAACACTAAAAGCGAATTAAAAACCTCTTAATATATAAAACCAAACATACATACAAACATACCATGCAAACAATTGTAACGGCCTAGGGGGAGAAGAAATCTTAATTCCCCCATGCCTGGCGGCAGAGGTGGGTTTTAAGTAGCTTACAAAAGGCAAGGAGGGTGGGGGCAATTCTAATCTCTGGAGGGAGTTGGTTCCAGAGGGCCGGGGCTGCCACAGAGAAGGCTCTTCCCCTGGGTCCCGCCAAGCAGCATTGTTTAGTTGATGGGACCCAGAGAAGACCCACTCTGTGGGACCTAACTGGCCGCTGGGATTTGTGCGTCAGAAGGCGGTCCTTGAGATAATCTGGTCCGGTGCCATGAAGGGCTTTATAGGTCATAACCAACACTTTGAATTGTGACCGGAAACTGATCGGCAACCAATGCAGACTGTGCAATGCACACAGTGGCCCACCAATTGTCCATGGGGATCCTGAGAAGAAAGAGAAGGCAAGACCCTCCCTTTCCCTTTACCCCCAACAAATGGTACTCAAGGGAATCCTGCCTGCCTCAATCAACATAGAGGTAGCACATGGACATCCATTTCAATCACCACTGATACACTTGGCATCCATGAATCTGTCTAATCCTGCCTTGAAGCTATCAAGGCTGACCTATCAAGGCTCACACTAGAACACAGCACAATAACAAAATTTGAAGGACCTTGGAGGTCTTCCGATTCAACCCTCCAAAGCAGACCCTTTACCATTTCACACAGTTAGCTGTGCAGTCTCTATTTGAAAGCTTCCAGTGGCAAAGAACTGGTGGGATCATAAGCCCGAAAAGTGGTCAAAAACGAGCAAGCAAAACTACTGTGGGACTTCTAACTTCAGAATGACCGAACTTTGAAACATAACACACCAGACATCCTGATTATGGAGAAAAAGAAAGTATGGGCCATCGACATCGCAATTTATTTTATTTATTTATTTATTAAATTTGTATGCCGCCCCTCTCCACAGACTCGGGGCGGCTCACAACAGCAACAGAAAACAATATATAATACAAATTCAATAATTTGAAAGCTAAAAACCCATATTTTTTAAAAAAAAAACCATGCACACAACATACCATACATAAACAGTATAGACCTGGGGAAGATATTTCAGTTCCCCCGTGCCTGATGGCAGAGGTGAGTTTTAAGGAGTTTGCAGAAGGCAAGGAGGGTGGGGGCAATTCTAATCTCAGGGGGGAGCTGGTTCCAGAGGGTCGGGGCTGCCACAGAGAAGGTTCTTCCCCTGGGACCCGCCAAACGACAATGTTTAGTCGACAGGACCCGGAGAAGGCCCAGGAAACAGCAGAATTGAGGTGTGTTATGTTTCAAAATTTGGTCAGTTGGAAGTCGGAAGTCCCACAGTAGTTTTGCTTGTTCATTTTCAACCACTTTTTCGGGCTTATGCTTGGGCTTATGATCCCACCAGTTGTTGTTGTGGTGGTGGTGGTTCTTCTTCTTCTTCTTCTTCTTCTTCTTCTTCTTCTTCTTCTTCTTCTTCTTCTTCTTCTTCTTCTTCTTCCTCCTCCTCCTCCTCCTCCTCCTCTTCCTATTATTATTATTATTATTATTATTATTATTATTATTATTATTATTATTATTATTATTATTATTAGAAACAGAGAAGACTGAAGGCAGAAAAAGACCTCCTGGTCCATCTAGTCTGCCCTTATACTATTTCCTGTATTTTATCTTACAATGGATATATGTTTATCCCAGGCATGTTTAAATTCAGTTACTGTGGATTTACCAACCACGTCTGCTGGAAGTTTGTTCCAAGGATCTACTACTCTTTCAATGAAATAATATTTTCTCACATTGCTTTTGATCTTTCCCCCAACTAACTTCAGATTGTGTCCCCTTGTTCTTGTGTTCATTTTCCTATTAAAAACACTTCCCTCCTGAACCGTATATAACCCTTTAACATATTTAAATGTTTCGATCATGTCCCCCCTTTTCCTTCTGTCCTCCAGACTATACAGATTGAGTTCATGAAGTCTTTCCTGATATGTTTTATGCTTAAGACCTTCCACCATTCTTGTAGCCCGTCTTTGGACCCATTCGATTTTGTCAATATCTTTTTGTAGGTGAGGTCTCCAGAACTGAACACAGTTTTCCAAATGTGGTCTCACCAGCGCTCTATATAAGGGGATCACAATCTCCCTCTACCTGCTTGTTATACCTCTAGCTATGCAGCCAAGCATCCTACTTGCTTTTCCTACTGCCCGACCATACTGCCTGACCACACATTATTATTATTATTATTATTATTATTATTATTATTATTATTATTATTTAGATTTGTATGCCGCCCTTCTCCAAAGCTCACAGAATAAATATAGAAACAAAGCGTACAAAACAAATCTAATACATTAAAAACCACAGCTAATAATACTGTACGGGTCAGATTTCGCAAATGACTTAGCAGCATAGCGGCAAGTTTGAAATTGTTTGGCGGGAGAGAAGTTCATCAGAAAGCTAAGAGAGGAACACACAGATCCTTGTGCGGATGAGGGACACAAATGTTTTTCACTGGATCAATGAAATCCTGTGTCGGAGGAGATCTGGGCCAGGTCTGATGCCATGGGGAGGAAAGTCCTTTGAAGGGCTGCTCCTTAGAGAAGAGGAGCCTTTTCCCGGGATCTGGAGGCCGCCCTCTACATCTGCGGCAAAAAGCCCCCTGGGGGAAATGTCACATACCATTTGAGGACTTGCCAATTAATGCCATCTGCACAACCCTGCTGCTCCTAATAATTTGCGGCTTTTGCATCCGAAGCGTATGCATAATCCCACGATGCAATTATTCACGCACACGTAGATATATCCATATTGATAGATGCGCAGATGGTTTTGTGATATGTTGCGCAATCGCGTCCCTCTGTTCTGATCCAAACAGATGACACTTATTGTCTTATGTCCTTCATGAAGCTCCTTCCTTCCTTCGTTCCTTCTTTCCTTCCTTCCTTCCTTCCTTCCTTCTTTCCTTCCTTCCTTCTTTCCTTCCTTCCTTCCTTCCTTCCTTCCTTCCTTCTTTCCTTCCTTCCATATTCACTCACATTCTTTCTCTCCCATTCTTACAAGATACTCCTCTCTCCCTCCCTCCCTCTTCCTTCCTTCCTTCCTTCTTCACTCACATTTTTCTTTTCCCATTTTCCATGTTTCTCCTTCCTTCCTTCCTTCCTTCCTTCCCTCCCTCCTTCCTTCCTTCTTCACTCACATTTTTCTTTTCCCATTTGCCATGTTTCTCCTTCCTTCCTTCCTTCCTTCTTCACTCACATTTTTCTTTTCCCATTTGCCATGTTTCTCCTTCCTTCCTCCCTCCCTCCCTTCCTTCCTCCCTCCCTCCCTCCCTCCCTTGTGATTGGGCTGGAAGGCAGTCACTTAGCTGCTTTCATTCTTGAAGTGGAAATACAACTCACAATCGCCTGACGATTGGCCCAAAGTCACCAAGTTGGTTTTCATGGTTAAGGCATTATGTCAAGCCAGTACAGAAGTTAGTGATAGTTTGCCACATTCTCTATAGAAAGCCTGATGTTTATGGGGACTTGGGAGGGGTGATTTTCAGGAGGGAACAGATGCAGCCACAAAGCATTCTTTCAAGGGGTTCAAGGTCATCCTATGCCCATCCACCTGGGCGGAAGTGGAGGAAGGAATTGCCACACTGACAGAATCTGAGTGGGCAACGTGACAATTTTGTGGATGGTGGGGGGGGGGGGGGCAAGGGATGTGAACTTTCAACTGGGTGGGAAACTCAGATTTAGGTTCCCCAGTGTAAGTGTCAGGATGGCTCCGGCAATAAATTGGAACTTTAAGGAGTACTTTGACTTGGACCCTGATTTAGCTTGGATGCTACCTTGACACAGGGCTCCTTCCCCTTTTCCCTCCCCTCCCCTCTCCTCTCCTCTCCTTTCCTTTCCCATTTCCTCCCTTTACAAGCTGTAAGTGTAAAGACAGCTGAAAAGAGTTTGGAGAATGTTCTGTCGGGCTCTCTGGCAGACTCCTCCCAAAAATTCACAGGTACAAATTTCAGACACACACACGTTTGAAAATTCAAAACAATGTTCTTTATAATGAAAATTCACTTAAACTAAGCCCCCTTTTGGTATAACAAAGATTACTCATCTCCAAACAAACTGGTAATTGGTACAAGTCCCTTATCAGTTCTGTGATACTTAGATTGCAGCTGTGAGGCAATTCACAGTCCTTCTTCTTTCACAAAGTGAAACACCCTTTGCTCTGGTTTAGTTTCAAAGCGGGGAAAAATCAGCACACAAAAGGTCAAAGTCAGTAAAGCAATCATGAAACACAACGATCAGATAATTCTCCACAATGGCCAAACCCACAGGCTGCTCTTTATAGCAGCCTCAATAATGACCACAGCCCCACCCAAACCCAGGTGGCCTCATTTTCTTTGATAATAATCTCTCAGTTGTTGTTGCCTATGCATCGCTCTCCGCATGTGTGGCTGTATCATTAACTCTTGTTCTGAATCCAAGGAGGAGCTAGATAATTGATCTCCTTCTGAGCTGTCTGCCACACTCTCCTCCTCCCTGTCACTCATGTCTTCTTGGTCAGAGGAGCCTTCATCATCAGATTCCACCGGGGGCAAAACAGGCCTGCAGCATGTGGATGTCTCCCCCACATCCACAGGAGCTGGGCCAGAGCTAACCACAACAGAGAACCACCTTTTTCAAATGATTTAGGCTCTCCTTCTTGAGCAGGGGGCTGGACTAGAAGACCTTCAAGGTCCCTTCCTACTCTGTTATTCTGTTGTTTCAAGTCTCGACACTACAACTCTCAGAATTCGCAACCAACATGAAGACACATGATACTGAGAAGCACTCCTTGGATTAAATCCTCCTAATGCCAATAGGGTTGAGCAATAGTGAGAGCAATTAAGCCAAATTCCATTGTTGAGTCAACTTGCCCAGCTCCATCCTTCCCTTTCTCATTCATTTTGTCACCCTTGTTCAAGCTAATTGCCCTTTAGATACGTTGAATTATTTCCCTAGTGCCGCTTGGCTCCGTAGTTTTCTCTTGGTAATCATCATGACCTATAAATCCAACATGATTGGGCCAGGGAATAATTGTTTTGTTGACCATGTGCAGCAATAACTCTGTAATCACAGGACAATTATGTTTCATTTAAGGGGGTATTTGCACCTTGCAAATGTAATTTGCATTCCCATTCCCCACCCATGAAAAGGACACATCTATAAGGTCAAGCCCCAACTTCTTTTAAAATAACCAACAACAGACTTTCTAAAATGCTGTGCAATGATTGCAAACCCATCCATTTTTTTTTCTTTCATCCCCCCCCCCCAAAAAAAAGAAACATAAACAAAAAATGGATATGACTATCAAGTTGTATCTTGTCTCCTAATACTCTCCCCCTTTCATAAGGCACTTCAAGCTCGAATACAGCTCCTCTGCCTGGAACCCACACCGCATCTCAGACATCAACACTCTCGAAAACGTCCAAAGATACTTCACCAGAAGAGCCCTCCACTCCTCCACTCGAAACAGAACACCCTACGAAAATAGACTAACCATCCTGGGCCTTGAAAGCCTAGAACTACGGCATCTAAAACACGATCTAAGTATTGCCCACAAGATCATACGCTGCAACGTCCTTCCGGTCAACGACTACTTCAGCTTCAACAGCAACAACACAAGAGCACACAACAGATTCAAAGTTAATATCAATCGCTCCAAACTTGACTGCAAAAAATACGACTTTAACAATCGAGTTGTCGAAGCGTGGAACTCATTACCGGACTCAATAGTGTCAACCCCCAATCCCCTACACTTCTCCATTAAACTCTCCACGATTGACCTCTCCCGATTCCTCAGAGGCCAGTAAGGGGCGTATATAAGTGCACTGATGTGCCTATCGTCCCCTGTCCAATTCTCTTTTCTTACCTCTTTTATCTTATATATTCTCTCCTCTATACATATTCTCTTCCTATCCACTTCCCTTCTTTTTACTTCCTATCTTTATATATATATATTCCTAATGTATATTCTCTCTCATATGTATTGTATATTGGACAAAGAATAAATAAAATAAATAAATAAAATAAAAAAGCTGGCATAGCAGAATGAAGAGGGTTTAAAATAAAGCTCTTATTCTCAAGGCTACCATATTGATGTTGCAATTATTTCAAATAACCAGAGAGGGCAGCAAAGAGATAGAGAGCACAGCACCTTTTTGCTGCTACTTAATGGTCGTCCCAGGAACTGCAGCTTTCTTATAATCTTCAGCCATGGGTCCTTATTTTACCCTCCTTGGAAGGACGGTAGCTGGAGTCAACCTTGAGTCTGATGGGATTTGAACTGCCAAATTGCAGGCAGTCAACAGTCTGCAGAAGTAGCTAGCAGTATACTATCAACAGGGGAATACACTCCAAGACCAGGGAAGTCTTAACACCACTCTACTACGTCCTGGTCCGACCACACCTGGAGTACTGTATTCAGTTCTGGTCACCACACTTCAAAAGAGACATTGAAACTCTGGAGAAGGTACAGAAAAGAGCAACCAAGATGATTAAGGGATTGGAAACCAAGACTTACGAAGAGAGACTGAGGGAACTGGGCATGGATAGCCTAGAGAAAAGGAGGGCCAGAGCGGACATGATGGCAGTCTACAAGTATACGAGGGGATGTCACAGAGAGGAGGGGATCACTTTATTCTTCAGGGCACCAGAGGGCCGGATGAGAAACAACGGCTGGAAGCTGACCAAGGAGAGATTCAACATGGAGATAAGGAGGAACTTCCTGACGGTCAGAGCGATTAACCAATGGAACAACCTACCAGCGGACGTTGTGAACTCCAACACTCTGGACATTTTTAAGAGAAGATTGAACTGCCACTTGACTGGTGTGCTATAGGGTTCCTGCTTGGGCAGGGGGTTGAACTCGATGGCCTTCATGGTCCCTTTCAACTCTAACAATAAATAAATTGTAATCACTGCGCCACCACGGCGCAATATTCTTCTCTTTTGAAAGAAAGTTCAAAAACAAAGGCAGGGAGGGACAACTGGTAGGGGATGGACATGTTCCTGAATTTTCTTTCCTTAGAAAACAAGGAATTGTCCATCATTCTAATTCACACCACGTCTGATAACAGACAAAAAATGCACAAAAAAGTTATAATTTTTGACATCTGTGAACAGTTGTCAGGGTTGCGAGAAAGAAGATAAAGCTTTGTTTTTCAAACTGGTTCTTTCTTTATTCCCCCCTCTCTTTCTCTTCCCCTGTCCTTCAAGAAAATTGTCCTTTTATTTATTTTTCCTCTAGTGGAGGAAGGCAACAGATTTCGAAGTGTCAGATCATAATTTCTTTCTCCCGTCCCTCCCTTTTCGCTTTCTCTTTTTGGGATGTAACCATTTATTGCAAAAGGGATAAAATCAATGCGGCATTTCGCCAACAATGATAGATTAATATGATGAGTGGTCTTTAGATGCTGGGGCCCATTTAGGGAGGGGGAATAGAAAATCAAAAGGGGAGGGGGATGTCACCAGTGCACTATTTCAGAGTTTGTCAAAGATAAAGAAAAAAAAATACAGTAAAAGTATTATAGGCCTGAAAGTCAGGCACATTTCACGAAGACAATCTATAGATTGAATATCTATTGAATTTGCAAAATCCATGCATTAGCATCCTTATCAAAGGCAAGTGATTGTATCTTCCATATTAGTCATCCCATTCTTCATCTTACTATCCTTAGAACATGCAAAACAATAGAGTTTAGATTTATATACTGCTTCACAGTGCTTTGGAACATAAGAATATAAGAACATAAGAAGAGCCCTGCTGAATCAGGCCAAAGCCCATCGAGTCCAGCATTCTGTGTCACACAGTGGCCCACCAATTGTCCTTAGTGGACTTGAGCAGAAAAAGAAGGCAAAATCCTCCCTTTCCCTCGGCCCTCAACAGATGGTACTCAAGGGAATCCTGCCTGCCTCAACCAACATAAAGGCAGCACTTGGACATCTGTTTCAATAACCACTGATACACTTGGCATCCATGAATCTGTCTAATCCTGCTTTGAAGCTATCCAGGCTGACATCTGTCACAACCTCTTCTGGAAGTGAATTCCATAAACCAAGGACCCTCTGGGTGAAGAAGTATTTCCCTTTATTTGTCCTCACTTTCTTACCTATGAGCTTTAGGGAGTGCCCCAACGTCCTATAATTGTGTGATAGAGAAAAGGATTTATCTCTATCCACCTTTTCTATCACATGCATGATTTTATACACTTCGATCAGGTCACCCCTTAAACGCCGTCTTTCAAGGCTGAAGAGACCAAGATGTTGCAACCTGGTTTCATAAGGGAGGGGCTCCAGTTTTTAGCGGTTTACAGAGTGGTTTACAGAGAGTAAGCATATTGCCCCCAACAGTCTGGGTCCTCATCTTACCGACCTTGGAAGGATGAATGGCTGAGTCAAACTTGAGCCTACTGAGATTCGATCTGCCAAACACTCTGACAGCCGGTGATCAGCAAGAGTAGCTTGCAGTACTGCACTCTAACCACTGCGCCACCGAGGCTAATAACAGAGTTCGAAGGGAACTTGGAGGTCTTCTAGTCCAACCCCCTGTTCAAACAGGAAACAATTTCAGAGAAATGATTGCCCACTTTTTTCTTAAATATCTCCAGTGAGCAATCACAAGGGTATGGGTGACACTGCGCATCTGTAGTAAAACTCAAGACATCGGGGTCTTGAGCCCCAATGAGTTCTAATTATGTTGTTGCAATGAAACCAAGACTGAGTTATCTATCATTTTTTAAAGACCCCGTGAATGTAATTTCCTTTCACGCACACATATTTTATTATTATTATTATTATTATTATTATTATTATTATTATTATTATTATTATTATTATTATTATTATTATTATTATTGTTATTATTAATTAGATTTGTATGCCGCCCCTCTCCGTAGACTCGGGGCAGCTCACAACAATAACAAAGACAATGTAAGAACAAATCTAATAATTTAAAAAACACTAAAAACCCCATTATTAAAAGCAAGCATAGACACAAACATACCGTGTATAAACTGTATAGGCCCGGGGGAGATGTCTCTGTTCCCCCATGCCTGACGGCAGAGATGGGTTTTAAGAACTTTACGAAAGGCAAGGAGGGTGGGGGCAGTTCTGGTTCTAGAGGGTCGGGGATGCCACAGAGAAGGCTCTTCTCCTGGGTTCCGCCAAACGACATTGTTTAGTTGACGGGACCCGGAGAAGGCTAACTCTGTGAGACCTAACCGGTCGCTGGGATTCGTGCAGCAGAAGGCGGCCCCGGAGATATTCTGGTCCTATTTTAGGTTGAATTTTTCACATTTTGGCTAGCAAATTCCCCTGGTGTAATAGATTAGGGTATGACTTACTCATCAATATGTGTATTGGGAGGGATATTTGCTATTGATTAGGTACTGCATCACAACATTTAGAAATGTTGGGGGTGAAATCATTTTGTGGATTGCAGCAAAAAAAATTATAAAAAATAAATAAATAAATCAGCCCGTAGATTAAAATGTATGGCACAACTTCCTTCTCCTGCTTTTAATGAAGATGCAAAGAATTACAGTTGTGAAAAATTGCACATTCCAGTCTATGCATTTGGGTTAATTATGTAATATTTTGCAGGTGGTCGTGTTTCTCCTCTGATGGATCTCTCATAATTGCTAGAAACTTATTATTTCTTTTCCTTCTTTATTTCGGAGGGAGGGAGAGGTATTTGTTAATGTTCTAAAATTGCTGTGGGGTGCTGGTTGTGGATTAATGCTATGCCAACATCTGCTTTTGCTCATTGGATATTCCTTCCCTTCCACCCCCAACTGAAATGGATGGTTTTGTTTTGCTATTTTTCTTTAATATTCACCCATCATTAGAATCGTTTGCTTCCCGCAGTTTTGGCTGGTTCATTGCTGGAGGTTTTCAAGGAAAGATTGGTCAACCATTTGACTGGGAGGTTATAAGGATTCCTGCTTTGGACAATGGGTTGGCATAGAAGATATCTTTATTATTATTATTATTATTATTATTATTATTATTATTATTATGTCAGTACAACACAGCAAACGAGATCACTTTGCTGGATTTCGTATTTCATCACCAGTCGGGCGCTTCCCAAGCACCTAGGACTACGTGATGTAGTGGTGAATTATGTAAAGTGGCATTTGCAATTGACAGATGGAGATTTTGTCAATTCCGATGGTTTTCAAATGTCCACTGAGATCCTTTGGCACTGCGCCCAGCGTGCCAAGTACCACTGGGACCACTTTCACTGGCTTATGCCAGAGTCGTTGCAGCTCAATTTTTAGATCTTCGTATTTCACTAATTTCTCCAGCTGCTTCTCCTCAATTCTGCTGTCTCCTGGGATTGCGATGTCGATGATCCATACTTTCTTTTTCTCCACGATCACAATGTCTGGTGTGTTATGCTTCAGAATTCAGTCAGTCTGAAGTCGGAAGTCCCACAATAGTTTTGCTTACTCATTTTCGACCACTTTTTTGGAATTATGATCCCATCAGTTCTTTGCCACTGGTAAATGGTAGTTCCGGCACTAGTTCCAGTGGATCATCTGTGCCACAGCATCATGTCTATGCTTGTAGTCAGTCTGTGCGATCTTTTTGCAGCAGCTGAGTATTATTATTATTATTATTATTATTATTATTATTATTATTATTATTAATATTATTATTGTTATTATTATTATTACTATTATTATTATTACTATTATTATTACTATTATTATTATTATTATTATGTACAGTATTGCTATTGTTACAATTAGTAATTTTGCTAATATTACTAATGTTAAAGCATTTATCTTAGTTTTATTCTTCATTGTGTCAGTATCATTCTCATACAAATACAATACTTTTTTCCAATATTTCTGCAGTTCTGTTACACCACAAACCATAGCATAGAACATATCTAAAGTCCCTTTCTATACTTTGATTCTATGAGTTTCTATGATTTTATGAGATTCTATTGTTCCAACTGTCTGGAAATTTCTCCTCAGTTCTAGTATGGTTCTGGTTGCCCTTTGCTAAGATTTTATGATATTCTACTACACTTTGAAAATTGCGTCTAGTTTTGGTCACCACAATAAGATGATCAAAGGCCTGGAGAATAAAACATATGAAGAACTGCTGCAATATTTAAGGGGTTTACGTAAGTGCACTAGTGTGCCTTTCGTCCCCTGTCCAATTGTCTTTCCTTTATCTCATATATCATATATATTTTCTTCTTTTCATATATCTTCTCCTCTATTTTTACAAATTATCTTATATATATTATTGCATGTCTATTCTCTTCCATGTGTATTGTGTATTGGACAAATGAATAAATAAAAAAATAAAAAAATATTTGGGTTTGCCTAATGTAAAAGAAAGAAGAAGGGGAAGGTTTGCCTATTTGCCAATGACTCTAAAGTGTGCAATACGGTTGATATTCCTGGAGGCATCTGTAATATGGTAAATGATTTAGCTTTACTAGATAAATGGTCGAAGCAATGGAAACTGCAGTTTAATGTTTCCAAATGTAAAATAATGCACTTGGGGAAAAGGAATCCTCAATCTGAGTATTGTATTGGTAGTTCTGTGTTAGCCAAAACTTCAGAAGAGAAGGATTTAGGGGTAGTGATTTCTGACAGTCTCAAAATGGGTGAGCAGTGTGGTCGGGCGGTAGGAAAAGCAAATAGGATGCTTGGCTGCATAGCTAGAGGTATAACAAGCAGGAAGAGGGAGATTGTGATCCCGCTATATAGAGCGCTGGTGAGACCACATTTGAAACACTGTGTTCAGTTCTGGAGACCTCACCTAGAAAAAGATATTGACAAAATTGAACGGGTCCAAAGACGGGCTACAAGAATGGTGGAAGGTCTTAAGCATAAAACGTATCAGGAAAGACTTAATGAACTCAATCTGTATAGTCTGGAGGACAGAAGGAAAAGGGGGGACAGGATTGAAACATTTAAATATGTTAAAAGGTTAAATAAGGTCCAGGAGGGAAGTGTTTTTAATAGGAAAGTGAACACAAGAACAAGGGGACACAATCTGAAGTTAGTTGGGGGAAAGATCAAAAGCAACATGAAAAAATATTATTTTACTGAAAGAGTAGTAGATCCTTGGAACAAACTTCCAGCAGATGTGGTAGATAAATCCACAGTAACTGAATTTAAACATGCGTGGGATAAACATATATCCATCCTAAGATAAAAATACAAGGAAATTGTGCTTGAGGCTTTAGAAGTTGTAGGTGCTCCATCACTGAAAACTTTCAAAAAGAGACTGGATAACTATTTATTTATTGATTGATAGAGTTGAAAGGGACCATGCAGGTCATCAAGTCCAACCCCCTGCCTGAGCAGGAATCCTAAAGCACCCAAGCCAAATGGCAGTCCAATCTCCTCTTGAAAGTGTCCAGAGTTGGGGAGTTCACAACCTCCGCAGGCTATTTATCTGGAATGATATAGGATCCCCTGATAGAGCAGAGAGCTGGATTTTTAAAAGACCTCAAAGATCCCTTCCAATTCTATATATTCTATGTTCTATCTTTGTAGTAAATTGGCACTCCTGTTGGCTGATAAGGGGCTCATTTCTTCGTTTCCCAGGCTTTAATCATTTCCTCGGCTATATTTGTATCTGCTCAGTCCACAATCTTAGTCAATATACAGGAGTAACTGGAATAAGAATGCTTTCCCAACTGTTTGCAAATCTTGTGCTTGCTTTTGTACGTTTGAAGCAAAAATTCATCTGAGGAATAATCATATCTGCACAGCACCGGCTTAAAACAGATTTACAATTCCATAACCATTTCAGACAACTGTTCAGAAAAAAAATGCATGAAAAACAGCAGTTTGGATCAGCTGTGTGAAAAAATATTAACTCCAGATCTATTCTATTCTAATATTAAAAAAAAAAAGATGTTGAGACATCTAACTAAGACAATTAGGAGACTGAAGGCTGAAATATTTGAAGAATGATTGCAGGAATTGAGCATGTGTAGTTCAGAGGTCTTCAAACTTGGCAACTTTAAGACTTGTGGACTTCAACTCTCAACTCCAACTTCCCTTCCAATGCTGTTATTCTGTTATGATTCTATGATTGATGATTCTATGATTGATTTTATGATTCTATGGTTCCTCAACAACATTGCTAATAAAATATTAAGAGTGGTTAACCTAATTCTGTGTAGCTTCTTCTCTGGTAACATTGTACTTCTAGCTAGAGCATATAAAAAATTTGCCAGACCAATTTTTGAATACAGTTCATCCAGCTGCATCCCACACTACATATTGGACATTAATACAATTGAGAATGCCATAGAAACATAGAAGATTGATGGCAGAAAAAGACCTCATGGTCCCTTATACTATTTACTGTATTTTATCTTAGGATGGATGGATGTTTATCACAGGCATGTTTAAATTCAGTTCCTGTGGATTTACCAATCACATCTGCTGGAAGTTTGTTTCAAGCAACAACTACTCTCTCAGTAAAATAATATTTTCTCACGTTGCTTGATTGGCTCAGGAATTCTGGGAGTTGAAGTCCACAAGTCATAGAAGAGCCAACTTTGCCTACCCCTGGGCTAGCCAATTGTTATTTCTCAGCTAAAAACCTTGGAGTAAAACTATCTTATCTGCGGAGAGTCTGGAAAGCTGTAAATGTAAGTCAGTGAACCTGGAGACTCTTTATCTCATAAAGGAATGCACAAATTAGCTGGACTGATATCTTTTAACTCCTCTCACTGAGAAGCTGCCAAGATGAACTCACATGCATGAATTTGGCTGGTATATATGATTCTTTCTGTATAAAAAGGTGACTGATTCCTCCTTTGTTTTCAATCTGCGTAGGCGTAAGTGCATAACTTTAACCTTAAACTGACTCCCGTTGACCTCACGCTATTCCAAAGAGTGTGTGCATTCCTGTCTTTGTAAAAGTCCCCACATTTTTGTAAAATATCATGTACTCAAAAACATGCTCGCACTTTTATATATTCACATTAATGTTTATACTTTTTTTTGTATTCATCTACACGCGTAACAAAATAAAAAATAAAATAAAATAATACATTACCTTGAGAATCCCTACATAAGTTGCATCTCTCATTGGGAGAAATGTACCATGCTTTATCTATTTACAAATGTACATCTTTGGATGCATTTATTTATTTTTTCACTACTTTTCACAAGTCCTAGACCTTTCTTTCTTTCTTTCCTTCTCTCTCTCTCTCCCTCTCTCTCTCTCTTTCTTTCTTTCTTTCTTTCTTATTCTTTCTTTCTTTCATTCTTATTATTTCTTATTATTTCTTTCTTTCTTCTTTCTTTCTTTCTTTCTTTCTTTCTTATTCTTTCTTTCTTTCTTTCTTTCATTCTTATTCTTTCTTTCTTCCTTCTTTCTTTCTTTCTTTCTTTCTTTCTTATTCTTTCTTTCTTTCTTTCTTCTTTCTTCTTTCCTTCCTTCTTTCTTTCTTTCTTTCTTTTTCTTTTTTTCTTTCTTTCTTTTTCTTCTTTCTTTCTTTCTATCTATCTTTCTTTCTTTTTCTTCCTTCCTTCTTTCCTTCCTTCCTTCCTTCCTTCTTTCTTTCTTTCTTTCTTTCTTTTAAAGCAAGAAAATAAAAATGAAAGTTATTAGCCCTATTGGTAATCTGCTTGGTTGCATTTAGGTAAACTTTGACCTTCTTTCCCCAGATTATCTAGGTCACACAATCTTTTCCCAGATTATCTATGGAACCCCACAATGCTTTCTTCGCCAGTCCCTCTCCTACCCTCCTTTTCACCTGCTCCAGGCATTCACACACACACACACACACACACACAAACACAAATGAAAATGACACAGGCTTTGGCAAGCGCTTTGTCAAGACTCCAGCTTCATAAAGAAATTATTTTAATCACATCCTCCAAAGCAAGGAGGCTAAAATACAATCTCCTACCAAAAAAATCCCTCCAGTTGGCAGGGGAAAAGAAAAAAAAGTACAACATAAATCTCTGGAGCGTGGGAAATGACAAGCCCGATATCGGTAGCTCAGCCTTTTGGAAAAGGAATAATAATAATAACCACTCCGTGGCTATTTGTCAAGGCCAGACCTTCTGCTGGAGGGGAAGTTGGCTTCAATTGAGGAGCTGAAAGGGGCACCAACAACAGGATATTAAAGGGCGATGCAGAACAAGACGGAGTCTATGAAACCAAACAGAAGGAACTGATCTCATCCCCACCCCTCAAGGAAAAAAAAAAGCTCTGAGAGATGATGGCTTTGGAAAACAGAGTTCTGCTCTTGAGTTAAATGGGCAAGCAGAGAAAGAGGCCTCTTGGCTGGGCTTCTACAGGACTGAGATTCATTGATGTAGATTTTCATATTGATGAACATTGGAGGGGGTTTCCTTTATGCATTGGTCTTTCTTTCAATCTATCTTTCTTTCTTTTTCCTTCCTTCCTTCTTCCTTCCTTCCTTCCTTCTTTCTTCCCTTCCTTTTCCATTCTCTCTCTCCCTCCTTCTTCCTCCAAATGCCTTCATTCCTTCATTCCTTCTTTCCTTCTTTCCTTCTTTCCTTCTTTCCTTCTTTCCTTCCTTCCTTCCTTCTTTCCTTCTTTCCTTCCTTCCTTCCTTCCTTTCTTCCCTCCTTCCTTCCTTCCTTCCTTTCAGACTGCAGTGAAATGTCCAGGCTCACATTTGAACTACAAAATAAACAAGAGAAAGATTTTTATTCAATATGGGAAAACTGTTTCAAATGGCTTGAAACTGTTCTGCCGGGCTCTCTGGTAGGAGCCTCCCAAAAATTCAAGTGTACAAATTGCAGATACACACACGTTTGAAAATTCAAAACAATGTTCTTTATCACAAAATTCAAAATAAACTAAGCACTCTTTTTGTATTGCAAAGAGCACTCGTCCCAAAACAACCGGTAATCTGTACAATTTCCCTTAAGCAGTCATTAAGTACTTAGCTAGCAGCTGTGTAGAAACTTCACACCCCTTCTTCTTCCAACGAAGTGAGAGACACACACACACACACGTTGTTTTGCTGTGGTTTCAAAGGCATGAAAAATCAACCAACAAAGTCCAGAAAACAGCAACACACGATTCCCGAAGAACTGCGATCAGATACTCTTTCACAACGGCCAAACCCACACGCTACTATTTATAGCAGCAGCCCTAATTACTGGAGCCCCACCCAACCACAAGTAGCCTCATTTTCTCTTGTAATAATCCTTCAGTTGTTGTCTCCTATGCATCACTCTACGCATGCGTGGATGTGTCACTAATTCTTGTTCAGAATCCAAGGATGATACAGATGATTGATCTCCTCTTGGGCTGTCTGCCAAACTCCCCTCTTCCCTGTCACTCACGCTTCCTTGGTCAGAGGAGGCTTCGTCGGCAGAGTCCATCGGGAGCAAAACAGGCCTGCGGCATGTGGATGTTTCCCCCACATCCACCTGCACATTCCTTGGGGCAGGAGCTGGGCCAGAGCTAACAACAACAGAAACCAGAAGGAACAACCAACAAATAAGTAAATATTACACTGACATAATTGATAATTGCAGATAACATACTGAAAATGTAAATAATAGATATACGACTAGATAAAGTAATCATGAGATATATAGAATTTGCTTTCTGATTTACCAGAGATGTAAATAAGAAGATCACCATGTGTCATGTAACCATTTTTGCTTTGTTTTCTTTCTTTTTCCTCTTTTCTTCTTTTTTCTCTTTTCTCTTTTTTATTCTCATTTCTTTTCTATTTTTATGTTTTAATTGTTGCTCATTGCTCTTTTTGAATTGTCCCATTGTTTTATTTGTGAATATTTTTTAAAAAAATTAAAGACACACGCACAGAGAGAGAGAGAGAGACAGAGAGACAGAGATAGAAAGACAGAGAAGAGGAGAGAGATTTATGAACATTTTCAATCACAGTTCTCCTGTTTATGCTACCTAGGAAACATTTTCCAATATTTACCTCTTTGGCAGATCAATTCCCCCACAATTGATTAGAAGCTGTATAGTAAAAACCTAAAAGAGAAGTCTGAGTATTATGAATATTTCAGTGATTCACCCCTCAATTTATTTCCTATGCCCTACAGATCCTTGAATTAAAATCTTCCATAGCCACCCAGATAAGAATATATATGCTGTTTAAGATAGTGGCTGAAATTAAACAACAGAAGTGATTCACTGGCCCAATGCTTTCTTATAGATAAATCTATTCTCCTAAGGGAATTTTGGAAATAGCCTTCTCTCCACCCCCGCCCTAGTGTCTCCTAATTCAATCACTAACAATGATCACTCTGAATAAAACTTTAACTGAATCCAAAACCACCCCTTTCTCTGACCTAGAAATGGACAGATGAAATGGTCCAGATTATGCTTTGTGGAATTTTATCACATCCCCTTTGCTGTTATAAATTATCTTTGAAGTCTGTTTTCCTCTGCAAAGAAAAGGACATTGAAAATTGCTTGGTTCAAGGGTGGAGCAGCCTAGTAAAATTCACAATCTAGATCTGGGGTGTTAAATGTGTGTCGCCACATTGTCGTCACGTGATGTATTGCAACTTTTTCCCACTTTACTAAACCGGCGTGGGTGTACCAAGTGCATGATGTATCTGGACCACAGGCCACAAGTTTGACATCCCTGGTCTAGATCACCACTAGATGAGCTGAGAAACCATGTACGTAGCTTTTTTGAAACTATTTTTTCCCTAGCCCTAACAAGGAGCTAATGGTCTTCCAGGCTTGCAGGTTTGTTTTCATTGCTACTCAAAATAAGTTTTTTTTCCCAGCCCAAACCAGGGTATAAATGATGTGCTGAAGTTGTTATTATTATTATTATTATTATTATTGTTGTTGTTGTTGTTGTTGTTGTTGTTATTATTATTATTATTATTATTATTATTTGTTGTTGTTGTTGTTGTTGTTGTTGTTGTTGTGGTTAGCTCTGGCCCTGCTCCTGCCCCAAGGACTGTAGATGTGGGGGAGACATCCACATGCTGCAGGCCTGTTTTGCCCCCGGTGGAATCTGCTGATGAAGGCTCCTCTGACCAAGAAGACATGAGTGATAGGGAGGAGGAGAGTGTGGCAGACAGCTCAGAAGGAGATCAATTATCTAGCTCCTCCTTGGATTCGGAACAAGAGTTAATGATACAGCCACGCATGTGGAGAGCGATGCATAGGCAACAACAACTGAGAGATTATTATCAAAGAAAATGAGGCCACCTGGTTGGGTGGGGCTGTCGTCATTAGTGAGGCTGCTATAAATAGCAGCTTGTGGGTTTGGCCATTGTGGAGGATTATCTGATCCTTGTGTTTCATGACTGCTTTACTGACTTTGACCTTTTGTGTGCTGATTTTTCCCCGCTTTGAAACTAAACCAGAGCAAAGTGTGTGTCACTTTGTGAAAGAAGAAGGACTGTGAATTGCCTCACAGCTGCAAGCTAAGTATCACAGAACTGATAAGGGACTTGTACAAATTGCCAGTTTGTTTGGAGATGAGTGCTCTTTGCTATACCAAAAGAGGGCTTGGTTTAAGTGAATTTTCATTATAAAAACATTGTTTTGAATTTTCAAACGTGTGTGTGTCTGAAATTTGTACCTGTGAATTTTTGGGAGGAGTCTACCAGAGAGCCCGACAGAACAGTATGTAAATAAGTAAGTAAGTAAGTAGGGAGGGAGGGAGGGAGGGAGGGAAGGAAGGAAGGAAGGAAGGAAGGAAGGAAGGAAGGAAGGAATGCTCTGTGAGATCTCAATGTCTCTGCTCTTTGTGCTGCTTCAAGAGTGCTGCATGGGTAAAGTATTTACATGTTGGACTGAATCATTGAGTTTGCAGGGACTTTGGAGGTCTTCTAGTCCAGGAGTGTCAAACTGGATTTCTTTGAGGGACGGATCATCATTGTGGTTCTGCTCCATGGGCCAGTAGGAGGGGGGGAACAGGGAGGAGACAGGACGGATGCTTCCTGCAGCACTTTGGTGAGGGAAGGAGATTGCAAAATCCCTCCCGCGAGAGCCATCATAGGGCTTCCAAAATCTGTCCACATTTCACCAACAATCCGCGACCTGCACTGGCTGCCGATCAGTTTCCCGTCACAATTCAAAGTGTTGGTTATGACCTATAAAGCCCTTCATGGCATCGGACCAGAATATCTCTGAGACCGCCTCCTGCTGCACGAATCCCAGCAGCCGATTAGGTCCCACAGAGTTGGCCTTCTCCGGGTCCCATCGACCAAACAATGCACCTGAGGTTAGAACAAGAAGCAATGGGTGGAAACTAAACAAGGAGAGAAGCAATTTAGAACTAAGAAGAAATTTCCTAAACAATTAGAACAACTAATTCATGGAACAGCTTGCCTCTAGAAGTTGTGAATGCTCCAATACTAGAGGTTTTTAAGAAGATGTTGGATTGCCATCTGTCTGAAGTAGTGTAGGGCTTCCTGCCTAAGCAGGGGGGTGGTCTACAACAGTGTTTTTCAACTAATGTGCCGTGGCACACTAGTGTGCCGCGAGACATGGTCAGGTGTGCCGCGAAGAAGGAAGCTCAGGTTCCGGTCTCGCAACTTTTTGCTGAGAGAGAGAGTGAGAGTGAGTGAGAGAGAAATAGAAAGCAAGAGAGAAAGCAAGAGAGACAAAGAAAAGAGAGAAAGCAAGAGTGAGAGAGAAAGAAAGCAAGAGAGAAAGAAAGCAAGAGAGAGAGAGAAGAGAGGAAGGGAGAGAGAGAGAGAGAGAAATGAGCAAAAAGGGGAGGAAAAAAGAAAAATGAGAAAATGATTGAGACAGAGAATGAGAGGAAAGAGAGAGAAACAAAAAAAAGAGAGAGAAGTGACTCTTGATTTAAAGCATATGATAAAAAGCACCCAAAGAATAAGAGAGAAAAAAACTCCAGCCCTCACCTGTTTTTGGAAATGGTTCAAGAGTGTGTATGCACACACACACACACACACACACACACAAGGGTGGGGAGGAGACAAGAATGGAAAAAGAGAGGAGAATGTCTTAGAGTGTCATTTTGTGTCATTTTGGATGGTGGTGTGCCCCAGGATTTTGTAAATGTAAAAAATGTGCCGTGGCTCAAAAAAGGTTGAAAATCACTGGTCTAGATGACCTCCAAGGTCCCTTCCAACTACGTTATTCTATTCTATTCTATTTTACACCAACAAACATTAATTCCGCTCCACTCTCTCCCTCGCTCTCCCAACTGCTTCCCTAGCAACTTCTGGTTCAGCTTGGGTTCCTCTTTGCTCTTTAAAACCTCTCATTGATTTTACATCTTCTTTTTTACGATATAAAATTGTCCCACCACTGATTTTACATCTGTCCTTATGTGGTTGCTTCTGCTCAGCTTGTCTAGACTCCCAACATGCCGCTCCAAATGGAGGCCCTCTCCTGTGAATGCAGCTGCTGATGGTTTAGCGACAGCCTGAAATGACAACTCCAAATTACTTACATCAAAAAAAACCCCAGCCATCACTGTCAGAGGGAGGGAGGAATTAAGGAAGGGGGCAAAAGTGCCTCAAACTTTGCTTTTAAAATAACTGTAAGCTAACAGTCAAGAAAGTTAGTTGGACACATGATTGCTGCCCGATGTGATGGGTTGCCAAGAGCTACATAGACGACAAGAAGGGAGCATAGATATTCCATCTATCGCAGTAACACTTAGACTTATATACTGATTTATATTGCTTTATAACCCTATTTAAACAGTTTGCAGTGTCAGCATATTGCCCCACATCAATCTGGGTCCTCATTTTACGGGGCTCAGAAGGATTGAAGGCTGAGTCAACCTTGAACCAGTCAGGATTGAACTCCTGGCAGTGGGCAGAGTTAGCCTGAAGTACATGATATGTAAGTAAGAAAGTGAGTACGTAAGTATATAAGTAAGTAGGTATCTAGGTAGGGAGAGAGGGAGGGAGGAAAGAAAGAGGGAAGGAAGCAGTGGTGGCGTAGTGGTGAGAATACAGTATTTCAGGCTGACTCTGCTCACTGCCAAGAGTTCAATCCTGCCCAGCTCAATGTTGACTCAACCTTCCATCCTTCTGAGATAGGTAAGAAGGTAAGTAACTAAGTAAGTAAGTAGGGAGTGGGGGAAGGAAGGAAGGAAAGAAGGAAGGAAGGAAGGAAGCTGTGGTGGCCTAGGGGTGAGAATACAGTATTGCAGGGTGACCCTTCCCACTGCCAAGAGTTCAATCCTGACCAGATCAAGGTTGACTCAACCTTCCATCCTTCTGAGATAGGTGAGAAGGTAAGTAACTAAGTAATTAAGTAAGGAGTGGGGGGAGGAAGGAAGGAAAAAAAGAAGGAAGGAGGGAGGGAGGGAAGGAGGAAGGAAGGAAAGAAGGAAGGGAGGGAGGAAGGAAAGGTGGGGAGGGAGAGGAAGTAAAGGAAGGAATGAAGGAAAAGGATGGAGGGGAGAAACCAACAGAGGGAGGAAGAGAGCAAGGAAAGAGGTAAAACATGTCAAAGTCGTGTGAAGGGACGAACACAAAATTTTGATGATTTTTTCAACATGTGTGTGAGCGTCCCCTTGTGAGATTTTGCTTCTGCACCTGTGCACGAAGCCAAAAATAGCAAAAAAATAAAGAAAAAAGATGGCGGCGCCCAAAGGAATGGCACCAGGGTGGTCGCACCCAAATTGCACAAACTGGTGGCCCATTCCCTTTTAACAATGTTGATGTCATTTAGTTGGGTCATGAAATGTCTGCAAGAGAACCACCAAGTTTAGAGAGCACCAAGGAACCACCAAGTCTTGATTTTGCTTTGTTTGCCTCCATGGAATTTTGTTGTTGTTGTTTGTTTCCAAAAACGGTTGGTGTGACCGGTTGGTGAATTTCATTTTGAACCTGAACTCCATCAAAATTGGTCGGCCTCTCTCCATTTCATTTGGGTTGAGCGATCTTCTCTACCGCTGGCCCTCCCTCCTTCTTCGGACTTCATTCTTGAAGCATCCTTCCAGTGAAGGGCTGCAAAAAGGTTTACTGCCATGCTGTCGGTGTGGTTTATTTTGTGGGTGTGGCTTGCTGGCCGTGTGACCAGGTGGGAGTGGCTTGATGATTATGAGACTGGGGATGGCTTAAAGGTCATGTGACTGGCTTAAAGGTTGGCCAACTTGACGTCATTCACATCAAGGGTTTGGGTTAGGGAGGTGCCTAGCCTCTCCTCACCTCAAAGGAATACAAGTTCTCTATCTATTTACTATTACTGAACAGCTAAAATGTACTATTTAATTCTATGTGTACAGTGATCCCTCATTTTTCATGGGGGATGCGTTCCAAGACCACCTATGAAAAATGAATTTCCGTGAAGTAGAGGAAAGATATTTTTTAAATGTATTTAATGAGTATTTGGACTTTTAAAACTCACCCTTTGCATTAAACAGTCATTCTATAAAATTAAAATTTAAAAATAAATAAATTAAAAATTAAAGATTCGTGCTTCGGTTTGGCGTTCGTGCCGAACATCGCAAAAACCACCGCCGGGCTGTTATCTGCTGAGAAGAGGAGGAGAAGCCAGGCGCCAGTGGCGGCGGAGGAAAGCGAACACTGGGGAACTGTCGGCCGATCAGGAGGGTGGGAGGGAGGCACAAAAGGAGCTGGGGAATGGAATCCAGGAAGTGATCACCTTGGCATCCTTAGCAACCTGCTAGTATACATGACGTCAAAGCTCCGCCCCCAGAATCTCTTCGTGGGAGGGATTCCCCAGCTCCTTCAAAGGGAGGTCTTTTCATGTAAAAAAATATATATATCTGTTTACGAAAAAGGACACCGCAGTGGCGGTGCAAGCAAAGGGCGGTCCTTTCACATAAAATAAATATTTTTTTTACATGAAAGGACCGCCCTTTGCTTGCAGCACCGCTGCGGTGTCTTTTTTCACAAAAATAAAAATAAATAAAAATTAAAAATCCATAAAAATAAAAAATGATGGGATTCCGGGGGCGGAGCTTTGGTGCCACGGACCGTTCGGGTTTGGGTTCGGCCAAACTTTGCATGAAGTTCGTCCAATCTTGCCGAACCCGAACACCGTTGGGTTCGCCCATCACTAAATATCACATGTAGTTCCAGCTGAGAATCATTATAGAATGACTGTTTAATGCAAAGGGTGGGTTTTAAAAGTCCAAATACTTGTTAAATACATAAAAAAATATCTTTCCTCTACTTCACGGAAATTTGTTTTTCTCAGGTGGTCTTGGAACGCATCCCCAGCGAAAAATGAGGGATCATTGTATATGCCTAATGAGTACATACATATTACATTCAGGCACACAAAAATATACGTTAACGACTATATAAATTGTATGTGTACACATGCACACACAGTTCTTCTAAAAGTATACACATTCAACCTCATTTACTGCGATAGGAAAAATATACCCAGAGCCCAGAAGGGGGGGGGGGAGAGAAAAAGTTTTTTTTTAAATTTCTACCGGTTGTGCGTATCTGAACCAAATTTTTCTACCAGTTCTGCATACCTGATGGTACCCATAGGAAACCATCACTGCACCCTCCCACTCTCCTGGTTAATAAAACCTCACCCTGCAACAAGCCAAGTTGATCAGCGAGGGCCCATGGGGATCTCGTGATGTCAACCTCTTATTCCTGTGCAATGACCCGGACAATCCAAGATGTGGTCCTGGCGTGCCGTTGTGTCAGAACAAGAGAAGACTACAATCAACACCCGGCCGCCTGGAGGATTTGGAAATGTCACAACTGCTGAGTGGCCAGTTTTAACTGCCCTCTTCTCTCCCTCCCTGGCCTTCCCTCTCTTCAGTGAGCTTGGCAACTTGGCTCTACTTAGCTCCCGTTTTGCCATCCTCAATTTCCATGCCTAATGAGCCCTGAGCTGAGTTAATAATGGATGTAATAAGTAATGACTCATGGGGGGGGGGTGAGGAGGAGGGGGAGGGAGGGAGGGGGGATGACCGGGGTGTCTCGGTGTGAGATGAAGAGAAAGGCTGGACCGGGGTGCTATTTGTTCTGCGGATGTCACTTGCTACCAAACAGTGCCAGCCATCAATAAAAAGGCGAGATGACAGATGAGTTCATTTAATGGAATTCCTCCGAGTGAGCCTCGGCTAGCTCTTGTTGGGAGGGTGGGTTTGTAACTTTCTCTCTCTCTCTGTCTCCCTCTCTCTTTCTTTCTCTCATAGAAACATAGAAGTTTGACGGCAGAAAAAGACCTCATGGTCCATCTAGTCTGCCCTTATACTATTTTCTGTATTTTATCTTAGGATGGATATATGTTTATCCCACGCATGTTTAAATTCAGTTACTGTGGATTTATCTACCACGTCTGCTGGAAGTTTGTTCCAAGGATCTACTACTCTTTCAGTAAAATAATATTTTCTCATGTTGCTTTTGATCTTTCCCCCAACTAACTTCAGATTGTGTCCCCTTGTTCTTGTGTTCACTTTCCTATTAAAAACACTTCCCTCCTGGACCTTATTTAACCCTTTAACCTATTTAAATGTTTCGATCATGTCCCCCCTTTTCCTTCTGTCCTCCAGACTCTACAGATTGAGTTCATGAAGTCTTTCCTGATACGTTTTATGCTTAAGACCTTCCACCATTCTTGTAGCCCGTCTTTGGACCCGTTCAATTTTGTCAATATCTTTTTGTAGGTGAGGTCTCCAGAACTGAACACAGTATTCCAAATGTGGTCTCACCAGCATTCTATGCAGCGGGATCACAATCTCCCTCTTCCTGCTTATTATACCTCTAGCTATGCAGCCAAGCATTCTACTTGCTTTCCCTACCGCCTGACTGCACTGTTCACCCATTATGAGACTGTCAGAAATCACTAGCACTAAATCCTTCTCTTCTGAAGTTTTTGCTAACACAGAACTGCCAATACAATACTCAGATTGAGGATTCCTTTTCCCCAAGCGCATTATTTTACATTTGAAATGCTTCCTCTTTTATTTATTTATTTATTTACTTACTTACTTACTTACTTACTTACTTACTTACTTACTTACTTACTTACTTACTTACTTACTTACTTATTTAGTCCAATACACAATACATACTGAAGATAATAGACATGAAGTATTATATATAAAGAGAAGATATAAAAATAGAGGAGAAGATAAATGAAAGGAATAAAAATATATGATATATGAGATAAAGGAAAGACAATTGGACAGGGGATGAAAGGCACACTAGTGCACTTATGTACGCCCCTTGCTGACCTCTTAGGAACCTGGAGAGGTCAATTGTGGATAGTCTAAGGGAGAAATGTTGGGGGTTAGGTGTTGACACTACGGAGTCCGGTAATGAGTTCCACGCTTCAACAACTCGATTACTAAAGTCATATTTTTTACAGTCAAGCTTGGAGCGATTAATATTAAGTTTGAATTTGTTGCGTGCTCTTGTGTTGTTGCGGTTGAAGCTGAAGTAGTCATTGACAGGCAGGACGTTGCAGCATATGATTTTGTGGGCAATACTTAGATCGTGTTTTAGGCGTCGTAGTTCTAAGCTTTCTAGACCCAGGATTGTCTCTCTCTCCCTCTCTTTCTCCTGTCTCTCTCCTTCTCTGTGGGTGTGTGCTTCTTCTTTCTCCTGACTCTCTTTCTCTCTCGCTTTCTCTGTGAAAAAAAATGTAATGCATTACTTTCTGGTGACCCTTGTGCTTGGCCTTATTGTCATGCACTCAAAAGCCGGGTTTGGGCTTATTAGACACAAAAAGCATGGAACTCATTACCAGACTCAGTAGTGTCAACCCCTAACCTCCAACATTTCTCTCTTAGACTATCCACGATTGACCTCTCCAGGTTCCTAAGAGGTCAGTAAGGGGTGTACATAAGTGCACTAGTGTGCCTTCTGTCCCCTGTCCAATTGTCTCTCCTTTATCTCATATATCATATATATTTTCTTCCTTTCATATATCTTTGCCTCTATTTTATATCTTTTCTTCTATCATTTTCTTTATATATAATACTTCATGTCTATTCTCTTCAATATAATAAATAAATAAATAAATAAATTAAATAAATAAATAAAAGAACAGTGTTTTCCCGAACGCCATCACTCTACTAAACAAATACAGTGATCCCCCGTTTATTGCGTCCCCAACCATTGCGAACAGGGTACTTCGCTATTTTTCAACCCGGAAGTCAAAAATACCATCTACGCATGCGTGCCCTGCACGCATGCGTAGATGGCAGCGGCTTCCCTGGGTCTTCCCCCTCTTGCTGGCGTCAGCGAGGAGTTTCCCCACCGCCCACGCAAACTCCTCGCTGCCGCTCGCCCGCCCTTCGCCTGCCCACGCCGTTCGCTCCCCCCTCTTGCTGTCGGGAGGGCGAGAAGCCCTCCCCAGCACCCGCTCGCCCGCCCTTCGCCCTGGCGGAGAAATTCCAGCCCCCACCTGGTCCCGCCCGATCCTCCTCCCTGAGGCAGCTCGCCCTCCCATGGCCGCTTCCTCCACCCTCTATTGCAAGCCCTCGCCACCGCAGCCAACGCGCGCTGCAATCTTCAAGCCCGGCTCCTTTCGGCCCAGCATCCCGGGCCAAGCAGCTGCCTTCCGTGACTGAGCCTGGCTGGCCCGGAAGATCGTAGCGCGCGTTGGCTGCACCGGCGGCGACATTGCTGCCGGCTTGGCTTCGCTCGCCGCTGCAGCCAACGCGCGCTAGATCTTCCGGGCCAGCCAGGCTCAGTCACGGAAGGCAGCTTGAAGATCGCAGCGCGCGTTGGCTGCGGTGGCGAGGGCTTGCAATAGAGGGTGGAGGAAGCGGCCATGGGAGGGCGAGCTGCCTCAGGGAGGAGGATCGGGTGGGACCAGATCGTAGCGCGCCGGACGGGGGTCTCCCGGGCTGCCCGATGCGACGGCCGCCCAGAGCGCTTGGCCAAGGGGGCTCCACTTCAGGTGCCGGCGGAAAAGCCTGGCAGCCAAGCCGGCGTCTTGCGATCGCCGCCTGCCCGCTTCGCCCGGCTCCTGCGGGTCACTTCGGGGGCTCTTCCTCCCTCGGGGCGCAAATAAAAAACCCCCAGCCCTGGAAGTTCGCCGCGTCTGTCAACGCTTCTCTTCCCCTTCCAAGCGCCCGATCGCAGCCTGGCAAAGCCGGTGCAGACGGGGATAAAAAACACCCCCCCTAAAAAAGCCCGGGGCGCCACGCGCAACCACCTGCCTGCGTTCGCGGGGGGAAGATCCCCGCTCGCCGCCAAGGATGCCGAGGCCGCCCGGGAGAGGTCAAAGCAAGCCGGGCCCGGCGGGCGCCCTGGAGCCGCCGGCAAACAAAGGAATAAAAAAGGAGGAAGCCGAGCGCGGGGAAGAAGCGAAAGCGCCAATTTGCACAACTCGCAAAAGCGCGTGGAAAGATCACAAACACACACACACAAAAGCCGCGCGGGATCTGCACGCGGGGCTGGGAGGGAAAAAAGCGCCTCTTTGCAAAGCTGCAGCCGCCCGATCCGGGGCGCGGGACCCCAGGCTCAGTGACGGAAGGCAGCCGCTTGGGCCGAGAGGAGCCGGCCTTGATCCGCCAACGCGCGCTACGATCTTCCGGGCCAGCCAGGCTCAGCGGATCAAGGCCGGCTCCTCTCGGCCCAAGCGGCTGCCTTGATCCGCTGAGCCTGGCTCGCCCGGAAGATCGTAGCGCGCGTTGGAGACAGGCTTTGAGTTTTGGCTGCGGGGCGAGGGAGTTAGGAAAGTCCTACTTCTCCCCCCGCAGCCAAAACTCAAAGCCTGTCTCCTGCTGCCCGGTTTAGCCAGGACACGAGCGGCGAAATGACTTGGAGGAATGTGAAGCTGAAACCGGCCGGTTTCATCTTCACATTCCTCCAAGTCATTTCGCCGCTCGTGTCCTGGCTAAACCGGGCAGCAGGAGACAGGCGGTGGGCTGGGAGCCGCAGGCGAAAGGAGCTCGGGCATTGTTCTCCGGACCCCGCCCGCAGCCTGGAGAGGGAAAGGGCTGCCGCGGGGCTGAGCGGGCGGGGTCCGGAGAACAATGCCTGGCGCTGCGCTCCGATGCCCGAGCTCCTTTCGCCTGCGGCTCCCAGCAGCACTTTGAATCCAGCAGCTTCTGCTGGATACGGGCGGTGGGTGGGACGAGCAACGCGGAAGCCAGGGGCTGTGGCAGCTCGCCCCCCCATCGCCCGTATCCAGCAGAAGCGGCGGGATTCAAAGGGATTCAAGGCTAACTTCTGCACTTGGCTTGAGGACTCAGCTCGGAAGCTGCACGGGTGTTTTAAAAGGTCTCCGCCGGCATGGGGGGCTTCCTACCACCTCCTGAACCCCCAACTCGGGTTTGGGGGGGTGCTAAGAAGCCCCCCATGCCGGCGGAGACCTTTTAAAACACCCGTGCAGCTTCCGAGCTGAGTCCTCAATCTTCGGCTCCTCGCTAGCGCTGTGGGAGTAAAAACACCGTCTGCACATGCGCAGACGGTGTTTTTACTTCCGCATCGCTACTTCGCGAAAACCCGCTCGTTGCGGGGGCTCCTGGAACGGAACCCTCGCAACGAGCGGGGGATCACTGTAGTTCCTTCAACACTGTCAGACTTTTTACTAAATCTGCACTTCTATTTCTACTAGTTTTTCTCATCATTCCTATCATCCTTTCCCTCCCCCTTAGAACTGTATGACTGCAACTTGTTCCTTGTATCCTAAGATTTTTATTAATATTGATTGTTTCTTCATTGCTTCTTTGACCCCTATGACAATCATTAAGTGTTTTACCACATGATTCTTGACAAGTGTATCTTTTTCTTTTATGTACGCTGAGAGCATATGCACCAAGACAAATTCCTTGTGTGTCCAATCACACTTGGCCAATAAAATTCTATTCTATTCTATTCTATTCTATTCTATTCTAATCAGGTGATATCTTATTTCGAAGAAAACAGGGTATAATATGTACAAACCTACACAGACAAATATCAAGGACTTCTTATACCTGTCAAACAGTTATGTATACATCTTTATATATACCAAGTTGCCTGTTGTATTTTACTAAATAAAAATTAATGTCTGCACCTCTGGCCCCAGTTTATTATTTTTAATTGCCTGTGAGTTTTTCAACATTCTGAAATGTGTTTCTTTCAATGTTTAGATGTATGTTCTTTCTGTTGGATATAAAATCTAATGCCATTAACTCTTCGGTTTCTCGTAACTACTGACCACAAGGGAGAAAAGAGTGTAGGCAGTGAGTTAATGGGGGTCTCTTTCTTTTAAAAAAGAAATCTAGATTTTTCATTTTATTTTTATTGTCGTATGCCACCCAGAGTCACAAATTACGAGAGCTGGCTTTTATATCTAAGAGATCACAAAGCTATTTTTCCTTTTGCCTTCTTGGGATATTTGAACAAAGCACACACTCTCGTACTTTCCTCCTTGTCGGATGTAGTTAGCTACTGTATTTTTTGGACTATAAAACACACCTTAGTTTTGGGGGAGGAAAATAAGCGGGGAAAATCTATCTACTAGGTATTCATCTGGCTAGCATCCTTAGTTTGATCAAGGAGTCTATGGAGAGGGGCGGCATACAAATCTAATAAATAATAATAATAATAATAATAATAATAATAATAATAATAATAATAATTGTTCTGTCGGGCTCTCTGGTAGAATCCTCCCAAAAATTCACAGGTACAAATTTCAGACACACACACATTTGAAAATTCAAAACAATATTCTTTATAATGATAATTCACTTAAACCATGCCCTCTTTTGTCTAGCAAAGAGCACTCGTCTCCAAACAAATTGTAATGTGTACAAGTCCCTTATCAGTTCTGTGATACTTAGCTTGCAGCTGTGAGGCAATTCACAGTCCTTCTTCTTTCACAAAGTGAAACACACTTTGCTCTGGTTTAGTTTCAAAGTGGGGAAAAATCAGCACACAAAAGGTCAAAGTCAGTAAAGCAGTCATGAAACACAAGGATCAGATAATCCTCCACAATGGCCAAACCCACAAGCTGCTATTTATAGCAGCCTCACTAATGACGACAGCCCCACCCAACCACAGGTGGCCTCATTTTCTTTGATAATAATCTTTCAGTTGTTGTTGCCTATGCATCGCTCTCCGCATGTGTGGCTGTATCATTAACTCTTGTTCTGAATCCAAGGAGGAGCTAGATAATTGATCTCCTTCTGAGCTGTCTGCCCCACTCTCCTCCTCCCTGTCACTTATGTCTTCTTGGTCAGAGGAGCCTTCATCAGCAGATTCCACCGGGGGCAAAACAGGCCTGCAGCATGGGGATGTCTCCCCCACATCCACATTCCTTGGGGCAGGAGCTGGCCAGAGCTAACCACAACACATACCATGTACTGCAGGCTAACTCTGCCTGCTGCCAAGAGTTCCATCCTGGCTGGTTCAAGGTTGACTCAGCCTTCCGTCCTTCTGAGGTCTGTAAAATGAGGACCCAGATTGATGTGGGGCAATAGTCAGCACTCTTGAAGCAGAGCAAAGAGCAGGGACGCTGAGATATCACTGAGCAACTAAGGCCCTACTAGAAGATGTTTCCCAGTCGATCTCTTCTGGCATAGTTGTGAAGTTGGGGATATGCCATTTTTTTCAGTCTCTAATCCTGCCTGGAGGGAAATGCAAAGATTTGCCAGTCTTTCTTCTATCAACCCCCCCCCCCTGTTGTTTTCATTTCACCTGGTCCACTTCCAAATGCTCGGCCGTTTTGAGTATTCAAGGATGCGAAATGACATCTGAGACTGGGTTTCTTCCCCAGCTGTTTAGTGTGACCCAGGGCCAGTCAATCAAAGTCTGCAAAGTTTCCAACATGATGACGAAAGACTTATTTGCATGTGGGTTTATTTTATTTTTAAACACAGCATACGGAGTGATTTTTTGTCCGGGGGAATAGGGAAGAATGGGGAAAATGTTGCATTTACTAGGCAGTGGAAGTGCATAATTATAAGGTGTGTTTTAGCTGATTACTGAATGGATGTTCCTCCTGATTCCGCATAAGATGTTGAATGAGAAAGGAGCAAATTGTCTGAGCCATGTATGATTAAATCATGGATAGATGGATGGAAGGAAGGAAGGAAGGAGGGAAGGAGGGAAGGAAGGAGGGAGGGAAGGAAGGAAGGATGGGAGGAGGGAGGGAAGGAAGGAAGGAGGGAGGGAAGGAAGGAGGGAGAGAAGGAAGGAAGGAGGGAAGGAAGGAGGGAAGGAACTAAGAAAGGAAGGAAGGAAGGATGGAAGGAAGGAGGGAAGGGAGGAAGGAATGAGGGAAGGAAGGAGGGAGGGAAGGAGGGAGGGAGAGAAGGAAGGATGGAAGGAAGGAAGGAGGGAAGAGGGAAGGAGGGAAAGGAGGAAGGATGGAAGGAAGGAGGGAGGGAGGGAAGGAAGGAGGGAGAGAAGGATGGAAGGAAGGAAGGAGGGAAGGAAGGAGGGAAGGAAGGAAGGAGGGAAGGGAGGAAGGAAGGAGGGAAGGGAAGTAGGGAGGGAAGGAAGGAGGAAGGGAGGGAAGGAAGGAGGGAAGGAACTAAGAAAGGAAGGAAGGAGGGAAGGAAGGAAGGAGGGAAGGAAGGAGGGAGGGAGGGAAGGAAGGAGGGAAGGAAGGAGGGAGGGAAGGAAGGAGGGAGGGAAGGAAGGAAGGAATGAGGGAAGGAATGAGGGAGGGAAGGAAGGATTGAGCAGGAGGTTGGATTAGAAGATCTCCTATGTCTCTTCCAACTGTGTTATTCTGTAGCCTCCATTCTGCAGTGGTTATTTCTTCCCCTCTTCCATAGAGACAGAGAGGGAGGGAAGAAGGGAGGGAGAGGGGAGGGAAAGAGGGAGGGAAGGAGAGGAAGAGCAGGGAATGAAGGAAGGAGGAGGGAGTGAGATGGGGAGGAGAGAGGGAAGGAAGGAGGGAGGGAGAGGTAAAGACAGAGGGTGAGAGAGGGAGAGAGAGAGAGAATAATCTTAACTGACTCCCAAAATCGTCCCGTTTGTCATAAGGACAAGGTAAATAAAGCCTGTCAAATGACTTGCTACAGATGAGCTCCGTGCCTCTCGCTGCCCAATTCTGTCCACAGACCGCTCCAAAAATCTCCAGTCATAGAAAAGGATGGAAATCAATACATCAAACAACTCAATTGCTCAATAAATCCCCAAATCAATATTAGAGTTGCTGGAGAATTTGAAATTTGTTCACAAGGAGTGATGCAGAAGCGAGATGACACGGGTGGATGAAATGAAGGGCAGTCAAAATGAATAGTTAAAGGAATCATGACTTGGGGGCACGCTCCTTCAGACCAATGGTTGCAATAAGAGAGATTGCTGTTTTGACCTTGGGTAGAGGCGGTGCAAACATACAAAATGTATCCTGACTGATACTGAGAGAAAATCAAAGAGATTGCAATAAGGTCTGTTTCTTCTCAGTAAGACTACTCCAGAGAAGAAACTTTGATCAAACTAATTCTATGCATATTTTACTCCTCTTACTGTACTATATCTCCGGGACCGCCTTCTGCCACACGAATCCCAGTGACCAGTTAGGTTCCACAGAGTTGACCTTCTCCGGGTCCTGTCGACTAAACAATGTCGTCTGGCAGTACCCAGGGGAAGAGCCTTCTCTGTGGCGGCCCCAGCCTCTGGAACCAGCTCCCCCCAGAGATCAGAATTGCCCCCACCCTCCTTGCCTTTTTTAAGCTCCTTAAAACCCACCTCTGTCATCAGGCATGGGGGAATTGAGATACTCCTTTCCCCCCAGGCCTTTACAATTTATGCATGGTATGTTTGTGGGTGTGTTTGGTTTGTAATAAGGGTTTTTAGTTATTTTAAATATTAGATTTGTTATATGCTGGTGGCATAAATAATAAATTGCAACATATGATCTTGTGGGCAATACTTGGATAATTCTGTTTCGAGTGGAGGAGTGAAGGGCTCTTCTTGTAAAGTATGTTTGAACATTTTCAAGGGTGTTAATGTCTGAGATGCGATGTGGGTTCCAAACAGATGAGCTGTATTCTATGATGGGTCTGGCGAAAGTTTTGTAAGCTCTGGTAAGTAGTGTGAGATTTCCAGAGCAGAAGCTACGTAGGATTAGGTTTACAACTCTTGAAGCCTTCTTGGCTATGTTGTTGCAGTGGGCTTTGGCACTTAGATCTTTAGTTATTAGTATCCCGAGGTCCTTGACCAAGTGGGGATTATCTGTGATAATTTGTTTATTAAGTTTGTATTTGAAGTTCTGATTCGTTTTGCCAATGTGTAGGACAGAGCATTTGCTGGTTGAGATTTGGAGTTGCCATGTGTTGGACCAGTCAGAAACTGAGTATAGGTGCTTTTGTAGGGTAGTTGTGTTATCATGTGATGTTGAAGAGTTTTACATCGTCTGCAAAAAGAACACAGTTGCTTGTGATAATAGGATTGGAAACTAAAACATATGAAGAGAGGTCGCAGGAACTGGGCACAGCTAACCTAGCAAAGAAACTGACCAGGGGAGACAAAATAGAAATCCCAATACCTGAAGGGCTGCCACAGAGAGGAGAGGGCTCAGGCTGTTTTCCAAAGCACCAAAAGACCAGACAAGGAATAACGGATGGAAGTTGACCAAGGAAAGATTCAACCTGGAAATAAGGAGGAACTTTTTGATGGTGAGAGAGATCAACCAGTGGAAGGACTTGCCTGCGGAGGTTGTGAGAGCTCCAACACTTGAGACTTTCAAGAGGAGATTGGACGGCCATTTGTCCAAAATGGTGTTTGTTTGTTTGTTTGTTTGTTTGTTTGTTTGTTTGTTTGTTTGCTTGCTTGCTTGCTTGCTTGCTTGCTTGCTTGCTTGCTTGCTTGCTTGCTTGTTTGTTTATTTATTTATTTATTTATTTATTTATTGTTATTTAGTCCAATACACAATGAGGGTTTTATTGGGTATATATCTATATATACATAGTAAAATACATGATGAAGGTTATAGAGGAGATACTCATAGTAAAATATATCTAAGAAAGAATAGAAAAGAAGATATAGGAATAGAACATATCAATGAAAGAATAGAAGAAGAGATATAGGAATAGAAGAAAGGTATAGGAGATATAGGAGAGCAATAGGACAGGGGACGGAAGGCACTCTAGTGCACTTGTACTCGCCCCTTACTGACCTCTTAGGAATCTGGAGAGGTCAACCGTAGATAATCCAAGGGTAAAGTGTTGGGGGTTTGGGGATGACACTATGGAGTCCGGTAATGAGTTCCACGCTTCGACAACTCGGTTACTGAAGTCATATTTGTTACAGTCAAGTTTGGAGCGATTAATATTAAGTTTAAATCTGTTGTGTGTTCTTGTGTTGTTGTGGTTGAAGCTGAAGTAGTCGCCGACAGGCAGGACGTTGCAGCATATGATCTTGTGGGCAATACTTAGATCTTGTTTAAGGCGTCTTATTTCTAAGCTTTCTAGGCCCAGGATTGAAAATCTAGTCTCATAGGGTATTCTGTTTCGGGTGGAGGACCTACAAGGACCTTTCCAACTCTAATAATAAAGTAAAAAATAAAAATAAAATAAAATGAGTAAGCGTGAAGGTTAAATCCTTCGTAATTTGGTGGTTCTTCTCTTTAGTCTCCCTTATGTTCTTTGCTGGCAGCATCTCTCTTCTTCTTCTGGGCTCAACTTTTCTGCTGTGCCTTTCCTCTCCTCCTGTCTGTCATCCATCACCAATGCAACAAAGGGGCCTTTCTATCCAACACATTCCACAGCCAAGAGGGGGAAAGATTGATGTCCTTCCACCAGGAAGCTTTTTTGGCCAGCACAACGCTTGGGCAATACGATAAGCCCAAAGTAGCAGCTGGTCTCATCACTTAGCAAAAAAACCTCATTTTCTGCAAACATTTTGGGGGTGATAATAGACTCCCTTTATTGCCGTGATTAGGCAGCAAATTATTCCATTAAATTGGAGTTATATTATTATTATTTATGATTATTTACCGAGTGCCAACTCGGCTGCTCATGTGGGAAAGGAGAGCAACTCAGTGTTGAAGTGTGAGAACGCAATGCGATGCTGAAATATATATTAAAATGGCTTTACCAGCAATCTGGTACAAGGAGATGAGCATCAAGGGAATTTTTGCAGAAGTGAGATCCAAAATTTGGAAAGTACAACTTGAGGTCTAATGGAGAAACGAGAATGTAAAATAGAGAAGTCTCAAAGTCTCATATAAAACTGCGCTGAGAGCTGGCGGTATCTTTAAAAACAGAAACCAAGTGGAAAGGAATAATAATTCTTGGCCATTTAAAGATTAAAGCCAGCGGTCTTTTTTATTTATTTACTTACTTAAGATTAACCTAGGAGGGCAGGTTTTATATCCAGGCCTCTGGTATTCCATTGTTAATCTGATAGTTTGGAATTTAATCCTTGCAACTTCGTGTAGTTTGGAGATAAACGCTCTGCAAGATTTGGGTGCCGTCTTTCCTTGCTGCTTAGGGCTCTTAGAAGGACATTAAGACAGATAATTCAAATGTCACAATGTCAGAATTTGAATTTTTGGAATGGAGAAGCTCTTATTTACCTGGCAGGCTGTTATAACTCCTGTAGTATAAATTACTCTGGATTAGAATTTCTTTCCTTTCCCCCTTTCTTTCAATTTCTTTCTAATTTCCTGGCAGTTAAAACAACTCATCAGAAGTGATGGGTGAAATGAACCCGCACAATTTGGGTCCGTACCGAATTTTGCGGTGTTTGGTATGTTGAACACAAATCCAAAATGTTTTCAAACTTTGGGCAAAGTTCAGGGTCGTGTTCGGCATTCGGAGCTTTGACATCACCGGCAGGTTGCTAAGGATGCCAAGGTGATCACTTCCTGGATTCCATGGAATCCAGGAAGTGATCACCTTGGCGTCCTTAGCAACCTGCCGGTGACGTCAAAGCTCTGCTCCCAGAATCACTTTGTGGGAGGGATTCCCCAGCTACTTCAAAGGGAGGTCTTCATGTAAAAATAAACATTGTTATTTTTACGAAAAAGGATGCTGCAGTGGCGCTGCAAGCAAAGGGCGGTCTTTTCATGTAAAAATAAACATCATCAACGACCTGGACGAGGGAATAAAAGGGGAACTAATAAAATTTGCAGATGACACCAAGCTGGCGGGGGTAGCCCACACCTTTGAGGACAGGCTCAGAGTACAAGAAGACCTAGACAGACTATCACAGTGGGCCCATACCAACAAAATGAGGTTCAACACTGACAAATGCAGAGTCCTCCACCTCGGCAAAAAGAACCCTAGACATACATACAGCCTGGGAGATACCCCACTCATCAGTAGTGACTGCGAAAGAGATCTTGGAGTCTTGGTGGACAATCAACTAAACATGAGTCAGCAATGTGCAGCAGCAGCCAAAAAAGCCAACTCAATCCTAAGCTGCATCAACAGAGGAGTACGCTCCAAGACCAGGGAAGTACTAATACCACTCTACTATGCCCTGGTCAGACCCCACCTGGAGTACTGCATCCAATTTTGGTCACCTCACTACAAAAAAGACATCGAAACTCTGGAGAAGGTGCAAAAAAGAGCAACCAAAATGATTAGGGGACTCGAAACCAAGACTTACGAAGAGAGATTGAGAGAACTGGGCATGGACAGCCTAGAAAAAAGAAGGTCTAGAGGGGACATGATAGCAGTTTACAGATACTTGAGGGGTTGCCACGGTGAGGAGGGGGTCTCTTTATTCCCCAGGGCACCAGAGGGCCGGACGAGGAACAATGGTTGGAAGCTGACCAAGGAGAGATTCAACCTGGAAATAAGGAAGAACTTCCTGACGGTCAGAGCGATCAACCAATGGAACTGCCTGCCAGGGGAGGTGGTGAACTCCCCAACTCTGGACACCTTCAAGAGGAGATTGGACTTCCATTTGGCTGGGGTGCTGTAGGGTTTCCTGCTCAGGCAGGGGGTTGGACTCGATGACCTAACGGTCCCTTTCAACTCTATTAATAAATAAATAAAATAAATAAATAAATAAATAAAAACCTCTGCTCAAGCAGGAGACCCAATTCTTAACAAATCTTCCAATGTTGGATCACTCAAAACTTCTGGAGGCAAAGGTTCTACTGATTAATTGCTCTCATTGTCAGAAACTTTCTCCTTGGTTGAATATTAATCAGAATAGAGACAGAAAGGATCTTTTGAGGTCTTCTACTCCAGTGTTTCCCAACCTTGGCAACTTGAAAGTATCTGGACTTTAATTCCCAGAGGTCCCCAGCCAGCATCCACTGGCTGGGGAATTCTGGGAGTTGAAGTCCAGATATCTTCAAGTTGCCAAGGTTGGGAAACACTGTTCTACTCCAAATCCCTGCTCTAGCAGGAGGCCCTATTTGAGACATTAAAAGCCTCCAGTGATGAAGCACCCACAACTTCTAGAGGCAAGCTGTTCCACTGGTTAATTGTCCTCACTGTGAGGAAAATTCTCCTTAATTCCATGTTGCTTCTCCTCTTTGATGAGTTTCCATCCATTGTTTCTTGTCTTGCCTTCTGGTGCTTTGGAAAATAAGTTGACTCCTTCTTCTTTGTGGGAGCATCTCAAATAATGGAAATATTAGGCAGTCCTTCTTTTCTCTAGAAATCTTGCAAACTGCAATAGATACCTGCAAAAGGTATATACAAAAGTATAGTATATTATGTACCTACTTATTTATTTATTTTTTCATTCATTCGTTCGTTCGTTCGTTCGTTCGTTCATTCATTCATTCATTCATTCATTCATTCATTCATTTATTTATTTATTTATTTATTTATTTATTTATTTATTGTTAGAGTTGGAAGGGACCATGCGGGTCATCAAGTTCAACCCCCTGCCTAAGCAGGAACCCTATAGCATCCTAGCCAAATAGCAGTCCAATTTCCTCTTAAAAATGTCCAGAGTATTGGAGTTCACAACGTCCGCTGGTAGGTTGTTCCACTGGTTGAGCGTTCTGACTGTCAGGAAGTTCTTCCTTATTTCCAGGTTGAATCTCTCCTTGGTCAGTTTCCAGCCGTTGTTCCTCGTCCGGCCCTCCGGTGCCCTGAAGAATAAAGTGATCCCCTCCTCTCCTTGGCAACGCCTCGTATCCCTTTAGACTGCTATCATGTCCACTCTGGCCCTCCTTTTCTCTAGGCTATCCATGCCCAGTTCCCGCAGTCTCTCTGCGTAAGTCTTGGTTTCTAGACCCCCTGATCATTTTGGTTGCTCTTTTCTGCACCTTCTCCAGAGTTTCAATGTATTTTTTGAAGTGTGGTGACCAGAACTGAACACAGTACTCCCGGTGTGGTCAGACCAGGGCGTAGTAGAGTGGTATTCAGACTTCCCTGGTCTTGGAGTGTATTCCCCTGTTGATGCAGCTTAGGATTGTATTGGCTTTTTTGGCTGCTGCTGCACAATGTTGGCTCATGTTTAGTTGATTATCCACCAAGACTCCGAGATCTCTTTCGCCGTCGCTACTGCTGAGAGGGGGTTTCTCCCAGATTGTATGTGTGTCCAGGTTTTTTTTTTACCTAGGTGAAGGACTTTGCTCTTGTCGATGTTGAACATCATTTTGTTGGTGTGGGCCCACTGTGTTAGTCTCTCCAGGTCTTTCTGTAATTTGAGCCTGTCTTCAAGGGTGTTATCTACCCCTGCCAGCTTGGTGTGGTCTGCGAATTTGATTACCTTCTATTCCCTCTGTCCAGAAAGTAGCTCATTTGTGTTTGTGGGAAAGGCACAAAACAAGAACAATCTTAGCAAAGACTGAATGAAACTAGAATATTAGAATAGAATAGTCATGAAGCCACAATTCTAAGCAAAATATAGGAAAATTCACTTTTGAAATAATTCCATTTGGTTCAGTTTTCAATAAATTTTCAAAACTATTTGAAGATTTTCCTGTTTGAGACAGACTTTGAAATAGGAGATTGTAAGGATCTTAACCGTGCATTTTTTTTAAAAAAAATTGCCTCAGGATCAATTGCTTTTAGACTTTTAAAAAAGTAAATTGATGCTTTAATTTTATCAGCAACATCAACAACTCTTTAGAGATGATCAAAACTATTTACTGAAAACAACAACACCACCCTAGTGTAATGGAGGAATGTGGAGGGATAGGGAGTGGGAATAATTCTTATGTGTTTCCATGAAATTAATTAGACTTGGATCCCCCAAGTTAATCCCAAAAGCGAAAAGAATTTCACCAAAAGATTTGTGAAATGTTTATCTATGTGTTTATTCACTAGATAACCATGGGGGGCATGCAAACATTCTGCTTTTTATGATACAATAACATCTCTTGTGGTCTGCTGCCTTCTGTGTTTCTCATAGATTGCTTAAATCTCTTGAAGACACTAAAAAGAAATATCTCCTAGGAGAAATACTGTAGATAGATAATAAGTAGATAGATAGATAGATAGATAGATAGATAGATAGATAGATAGATAGATAGATAGATAGATAGATATGCAGACAGACATGATGGGTGGATTGATGATTGATGGATGGATGGAGAGAGACAGAGACAGAGACAGAGACAGACAGAGAGATGAGAAAGGGGGGAAGAAAGAGAGGGATATGTAGATAGAGAAGGAGAAAGAATTAGATAGAGGTAGAGGTAGAGGTAGAGAGAGATAGAGATAGCGAGAGAGAGAGAGAGAGAGATAAAGATAGATAGATAGACAGACAGACAGACTAGATAGATAGATAGATAGATAGATAGATAAAAAAGAGAGAGAGACAGAGAGACAGAGACAGAGACAGAGACAGAGAAAGACAAACACACAGAGAGAGACAAAGAGACAGACAGACTGACAAACAGAGAGAGACAGACAAAGAGACAGACAGAGAGAGAGAGAGAGAGGCAGTGGCAGAGATAGGCAGGCAGGCAGGCAGACAGACAGACAGTAGTAAAAGTTGAATTCTCATTCAAGGATGAACCATAGAATTATAGAGCTGGAAGGCACAGTCCTTTTGTTCCAACACCCTGCCCAAGGCAGAGTCCTTCTACCATTCTGGATAAATTATTGTCCATTTTTCCTATGAAATCTTCCGCTAATGGCGCACCCACAACTTCTCCAGGAGGCAAATTGCTCCGTTGCTTAATTATTTTCAATGTCGGAAAATTCCTCCTTCTTTCCAGATCATCGTCTCCTTGATGACCTTCCACCCATTGTCTTGCTCTCCGGTGCTTTTGGAGAATACGTCAAGGCCATCTTTCTATGTGACAGCCACTCAAGGGTTGGAAGATGCTCTGAGGTGTCTCCGACTCGGTGGTGCAGTGGTTAGAGTGCAGTACTGCAAGCTACTTCTGCTGATCACCGGCTGCCAGCAGTTTGGCAGATCGAATCTCAGTAGGCTCAAGTTTGATTCAGCCTTCCATCCTCCCAAGGTCGGTTAAATGAGGACCCAGATTGTTGGGGGGCAATAGGCTGACTCTCTGTAAACCACTTAGAGAGGGCTGTAAAGCACTGTGAAACAGTACAGTTGTACCTCTATCTAAGAATGCCTCTAGTTACAAAGTTTTCTAAAGAACTGGGTGTTCAAGATTTTTTTGCCTCTTCTCAAGAACCATTTTCCACTTACAAACCTGAGCCTCCGAAACTGTAACTGGAAAAGGCAGGGGGAAGCCTCTGAGGGGCCTCTCTAGGAATCTCCTGGGAGGAAACAGGGCTGGAAAAGGCGGGGAGAAGCCTCTGCGGGGCCTCTCTAGGAATCTCCTGGGAGGAAACAGGGCTGGAAAAGGCGGGGAGAAGCCTCTGCGGGGCCTCTCTAGGAATCTCCTGGGAGGAAACAGGGCTGGAAAAGGCGGGGAGAAGCCTCTGCGGGGCCTCTCTAGGAATCTCCTGGGAGGAAACAGGGCTGGAAAAGGCGGGGAGAAGCCTCTGCGGGGCCTCTCTAGGAATCTCCTGGGAGGAAACAGGGCTGGAAAAGGCGGGGAGAAGCCTCTGCGGGGCCTCTCTAGGAATCTCCTGGGAGGAAACAGGGCTGGAAAAGGCGGGGAGAAGCCTCTGCGGGGCCTCTCTAGGAATCTCCTGGGAGGAAACAGGGCTGGAAAAGGCGGGGAGAAGCCTCTGCGGGGCCTCTCTAGGAATCTCCTGGGAGGAAACAGGGCTGGAAAAGGCGGGGAGAAGCCTCTGCGGGGCCTCTCTAGGAATCTCCTGGGAGGAAACAGGGCTGGAAAAGGCAGGGAGAAGCCTCTGTGGGGCCTCTCTAGGAATCTCCTGGGAGGAAACAGGGCTGGAAAAGGCGGAGAGAAGCCTCTGTGGGGCCTCTCTAGGAATCTCCTGGGAGGAAACAGGGCCGGAAAAGGCGGGGAGAAGCCTCTGTGGGGCCTCTCTAGGAATCTCCTGGGAGGAAACAGGGCCGGAAAAGGCGGGGAGAAGCCTCTGTGGGGCCTCTCTAGGAATCTCCTGGGAGGAAACAGGGCCGGAAAAGGCGGGGAGAAGCCTCTGTGGGGCCTCTCTGGGAATCTCCTGGGAGGAAACAGGGCCGGAAAAGGCGGGGAGAAGCCTCTGTGGGGCCTCTCTGGGAATCTCCTGGGAGGAAACAGGGCCGGAAAAGGTTGGGAGAAGCCTCTGTGGGGCCTCTCTGGGAATCTCCTGGGAGGAAACAGGGCCGGAAAAGGTTGGGAGAAGCCTTTGTGGGGCCTCTCTGGGAATCTCCTGGGAGGAAACAGGGCCTCCACCCTCCCTGTGGTTTCCCCAATCGCACACATTATTTGCTTTTACATTGATTCCTTTGGGAAAAATTGCTTATTCTTACAAACCTTTCTACTTAAGAACCTGGTCACGGAACAAATTAAGTTTGTAAGTAGAGGTACCACTGTATATGAGTCTAAATGCTATTGCTATCTTGTAGCCTTTCTCTTTGTTAGGCAAAACCTCTGTTTTCCTTAGAAGTTCATCATAGACTTTAGCCTCCCGACTCCCCATCATCTTTATTCATCTTCTCTGCAGAAGATGAAGAAAGAAAAGCCAGACATTTCAAGGCGGGTTTTGCATTCATAAAAGTACCTGGGTGACATACGTTAATTAAGAAATTGACCTTTTCTCTTCCCAGTTTTGGAATTGATTGGTTTTTGTCCTGAGTTTTGCAATTCCCTGATATTGAGATATTTGCTCATGCAGTGTTTTCTCTCCTTCTTTTATTATTAGCCTGTGATCAACCTTAGGGTGACTGTGAGTCAGTCAGAGAGGGGGAAAAAAAAACTGGCCTTAGTTAACAGAGATTTTGAAATGTTCATAAGGAGGATTTCTGAGTCTAAATTAAGTACTTCAGTTTATGACATGTGTTAATTTTGGCACAAGCTGTCATAAACCCAGAAAGAGAGAGGGATAGGGATAGGGAGGGGAGAGGGAGAGAACAATAGACAGGGAGGGGAAGGAAGAGAGAGGGGGAGTGAGGGGTGGAGGGAGAGGGAGAGAGGGAGAGGTGGAGAGACAGAGGAAGAGAGAGAGTGGGGAGACAGGAAGGGGGAGAGAGAGAGAAAGAGAGGGAGAGAGAGAGAGAATATCAGAATAGAATAAAGCTGGATGGGACCTTGGAGGTCTTCTAGCCCAGCCCCTAATCAAGCAGGGGAACCCATACCTTTTCAGATAAATAGTTGTACAATCACTTCTTAAAAACCTGCAGTAATGTAGCACCCACAACTTTCAAAGAGAAGTTTTTTCATTGATCAAAAAATTTCTCCTTAATTCTAGGTTGGGGAAATTATTAATAATTTCCCCAACCTAGAATTAAGGAGAAATTTTTTGATCAATGAAAAAACTTTATTTATTTATTTATTTATTTGTTTGTTTGTTTGTTTGTTTAGTCCAATACACAATGAGGGTTTTAGTGGGTATATATCTATATACATATAGTAAAATACATAATGAAGGTTATAGAGGAGATACTCATAGTAAAATATATCTAAGAAATAATAGAAAAGAAGGCATAGTAATAGAACATATCAATGAAAGAATAGAAGAAGAGATATATGAATAGAAGAAAGGTATAGGAGATATAGGAGAGCAATAGGACAGGGGATGGAAGGCACTCTAGTGCACTTGTACTCGCCCCTTACTGACCTCTTAGGAATCTGGAGAGGTCAACCATGGATAATCTAAGGGTAAAGTGTTGGGGGTTTGGGGATGACACTATGGAGTCCGGTAATGAGTTCCACGCTTCAACAACTCGGTTACTGAAGTCATATTTTTTACAGTCAAGTTTGGAGCGGTTAATATTAAGTTTAAATCTGTTGTGTGCTCTTGTGTTGTTGTGGTTGAAGCTGAAGTAGTTGCCGACAGGCAAGACGTTGCAGCATATGATCTTGTTTTCTAGGCCCAGGATTGAAAGTCCAGTCTCGTAGGGTATTCTGTTTCGAGTGGAGGAGTGAAGGGCCCTTCTGGTGAAGTATCTTCGGACATTTTCAAGGGTGTTAATGTCTGAGATGCGATATGGGTTCCAAACAGATGAGCTGTATTCGAGGATGGGTCTGGCAAAAGTTTTGTAAGCACTGGTAAGTAGTGTGAGATTGCCAGAGCAGAAGCTACGTAGGATTATAACATTCTGCCCCTTTTAATATAGCTACTTCAATTAACTGCTAGCCGTGGTATTTCAGTATTTCAGTTCTCACCACTGGCTCAAGGTTGACTCTGCCTTCCATCCTTTTGAGGTGGGTCAAATGGAGACCCAGATTGTTGGAGGCAATGTGCTGATTCTCTGCTTAGAGAGGACTAAGCACTATGAAGCGGTATATAAGTCTAAATGCTATTGCATTCTCTAGGTGGAGGCAGGGCCTTTCCACAGCAAGGAGCTAGAGCTAAGGAGAGATTTCCAAATTGTGAGTCTATCAACCAATGGAACAGCTTGCCTTTAGAAGTTGTAGGTGCTCCATCACTGAAGGCTTTCAAAAAGAGACTGGATAACTATTTATCCGGAATAATCCCCTATTGAGCAGGGGGCTGGACTACACTACCTCCAAGGTCCCTTCCAACTCTATATATTTTATGTTCTATCCTTTTGGTAAATTGGGACTCCTGTTGACTGATAAGAGATCCGTTTCCCAGGCTTTAATAATTTCCCTGGTTATTTTTGCTCAGCCAACTATCTTAGTTGCTTCAAAATAGTAACTGGACTCCTTTTACAACCATCTCCCAGCCCTATTGGGATCGGGAGTCACTGCTCACAGTCACTCATTTATTTATTATTTATTTATTATTTAGATTTGTATGCCGCCCCTCTCCGCCCCTCATGCCCTCATCACCTCGAGGTTTGACTACTGTAATGCTCTCTACATGGGGCTATCTTTGAAAAGTGTTCAGAAACTTCAGATTGTGCAGAATGCAGCTGCGAGAGCAGTCATGGGCTTTCCCAAATATGCCCATGTTACACCAACATTGTATTGGTCTGCATTGGTTGCCGATCAGTTTCCGGTCACAATTCAAAGTGTTAGTTATGACTTATAAAGCCCTTCATAGCACCGGACCAGATTATCTCAGGGACCGCCTTCTGCTGCACGAATCCCAGCGACCAGTTAGGTCCCACAGAGTGGGCCTTCTCTGGGTCCCGTCAACTAAACAATGTTGTTTGGTGGGACCAAGGGGAAGAGCCTTCTCTGTGGCAGCCCCGGCCCTCTGGAACCAACACTCCCCAGAGATTAGAATTGCCCCCACCCTCCTTGCCTTTCGTAAGCTTCTTAAAACCCACCTCTGCCATCAGGCATGGGGGAACTGAGATATTCTTTCCCCCTAGGCCTTACAATTTATGCACGGTATGTTTATATGTATGTTTGGTTTTATAAGAAGGGGTTTCTTAGTTGTTTAGTATTGGATTGTTCCATGCTGTTTTTTATCACTTTTGTTAGCCGCCCCGAGTCTACGGAGAGGGGCGGCATACAAATCCAATAAATAAATAAATAAATAAATGAATAAATGAATGAATGAATGAATGAACGAATGAATGAATAAATAAAATCTGCAAATCTTATAAAAAGTTGTGCTTGCCCTTGTACATCTGAGGCAAAAATTCATCTGAGGAATAATCATATCTGCACAGCATTGGCTTAAAACAGATTTACAATTCCATAACCATTGCAAGCAACTGTGCAGAAAAAAATTCATGAAAAAAATGTAATAGCAGGTTTTTTGGGGGAAAAAATTAACTTGTGAATGAAGCCCTATGGTGAATGCTGGAAAATATTTGGATAGGATGCTGGTGAAGAATATTGCACCTGGCAAAAATAAGCTATACTTTTTGGGGGGGAACATCACAAGTAGAAGAACAATGTATATTTTCCGAGATAAAGTTAGGAACCATCTCGAAGCACAGAAAGCTTCTTCAACTCAGCGTTCTAAGAGGTAGAGATGGGATAAAAATAATAAGCCTTTTCTGTAGATTCTTGTTTTATTTCTCCCCTCTTTGAATCAAAATATTAAAGAGAGGGGCAGGGGGGAAATCAGAACCTCAGATCTGAATGTATGCACCCTTCAGATCTCGTTTATGGGAATTCGAAGAAAAGAAGGTGGGGAGTGGGGAGATAAAAATCTATATACCTTGGGCACTTGCTAAATCAAGAACCTTTTAAAATTCCATTTAAGGAGTTGTGAGGACCAGATGAATCAAAAGTCGGTTTCTCCTTTCATCAGGAGGGGTCTTTGTCATATGGAAGACAAGATGGAGAGGGGGAGGGAGGTCGGAGTAGGAGAATCTGCTTTTGTTTACATCCAGAGATTAAAAGAAGCACAACGTTAGAATATGCAGGAGAGACGCGATGATAGATAAGGTGTCAAGGAGAATGCTAGCAAATACAACAAAGCTTCCCAAAGATAAATATGCTCTGTTATCTCCACGTTTCCACTTTTAAATATGTATGACCGCAACTTTGTCTATTCTTCTCCCGTATTCAACCATCTGTAAACTGTTCCCTTACGAGGCCAGGGGAATAATAAGAATAAAAAAGGAGATGACAAAGAAAGAAAAGGGAGCAGTAGATAAAGTCCCAAGGGACGATGCTGAAGGTTTGAAGACCAGACTCGGAAAGCAAAAAGAGTATGCAGAAGGAATAAAACCAGAGTAAGTTATGGCGATGCAGCCTTGGTGTTAGCCCTTCAAGTTAGGATAGGTCAGAGTTCTATTCCGGGCCTATACAATGTTCTGCCGGGCTCAATGGCATGAGCCCCAAATTAGGTGCAAAGGTATGAATTCAAACACGCACACTTGAAAAGTCAAGAACAAAGTGTTTATCGAAAATAAAAGGAAAGCAAAACACCCTTTTTGCAGTCAAAGGGCACACTTTCAAAACAACAGACTTGAAGGCAGTGAAAAACAATAAACAAACACAAAGCAATTAGCAAGCAGCTGTGAAAACATCACAGCTACCATAGAAACATAGAAACATAGAAGTCTGACGGCAGAAAAAGACGTCATGGTCCATCTAGTCTGCCCTTATACTATTTCCTGTATTTTATCTTAGGATGGATATATGTTTATCCCAGACATGTTTAAATTCAGTTACTGTGGATTTATCTACCACGTCTGCTGGAAGTTTGTTCCAAGGATCTACTACTCTTTCAGTAAAATAATATATTCTCATGTTGCTTTTGATCTTTCCCCCAACTAACTTCAGATTGTGTCCCCCTGTTCTTGGGTTTACTTTCCTATTAAAAACACTTCCCTCCTGGACCTTATTTAATCCTTTAACATATTTAAAATTTTCATTCATGTCCCCCCTTTTCTTTCTGTCCTCCAGACTATACAGATTGAGTTCATTAAGTCTTTCCTGATACGTTTTATGCTTAAGACCTTCCACCATTCTTGTAGCCCGTCTTTGGACCCGTTCAATTTTTTCAATATCTTTTTGTAAGTGAGGTCTCCAGAACTGAACACAGTATTCCAAATGTGGTCTCACCAGCACTCTATATAGCGCGATCATAATCTCCCTCTTCCTGCTTGTTATACCTCTAGCTATGCAGCCAAGCATCTTACTTGCTTTTTCTACCGCCCGACCACACTGCTCACCCATTTTGAGACTGTCAGAAATCACTACCCCTAAATCCTTCTCTTCTGAAGTTTTTGCTAACACAGAACTGCCAATGCAATACTCAGATTGAGGATTCCTTTTCCCCAAGTGCATTATTTTACATTTGGAAACATTAAACTGCAGTTTCCATTGCTTTGATCATTTATCTAGTAAAGCTAAATCATTTGCCATATTACAGACCCCTCCAGGAATATCAACCCTATTGCACATTTTAGAGTCATCGGCAAATAGGCAAACCTTCCCTACCAAACCTTCCCCTATGTCACTCACAAACATATAAAAAAGAACAGGACCCAGTACAGACCCTTGTGATCCCTTGGTTTGCATTAAGCGGGATCGATTAAAGCAGCCCCAAAGAACTAATATAAATAAATAATAATAAAGTAATATTCCATAAGACATTACTGCTTTCAGGCTTTCATGCATTGACAAGAAGCAGATTCACTGAAGAAAACTCTTTTCCAAACTTTCTTGGCTGAATTTTGATAAATATATAATTTTTTTTTGTCTTGCTGTTCTTTGAACGCTTGTCAAATAATCACCGAGCAGTTATTCTGCATTTGACATCCTCTGACTTTTGATATTTGGCAATATTGGATAAGCTGATGAGTAAACTTCACGCCGAGTATTTTTGGCTGCATAAAAAACGCACAGTGCACAGTGGCATTTCGTACTCGATAGTAGCTTGCCATGTGTGTGTGTGGTTTTCTTAATGTTGGCTATCCAGCAGTATAAAGCATCTGACATTTGGAAGATGCAGGAGAAAGAAATGGAAAGTTTGAAGGAGGTGAACAATAGATTTCACAACGTCTTTATTTAAGGTCTCCTATGACGGTGAGCTTGGCTATCTAATTAGTTTATAACAAAGGAACATCGCGAAATGCACTGGGCTTATCAAATGTTTCGGTTTGCTATTGAGATTTTCCCCTTTCGTCATCCTGAATTTAGGGATGGAAGTTTCATAGGAAATGACAACTAGAATGAATTTGGAGCCAATCAAAGTTTTTTGTCACTTTGGGGGAATTAATTGTTCATTGGCATTGGATTGGTATTATGTACTGTGCTGTTTTTTATTATTGTTGTGAGCCGCCCCGAGTTTGCGGAGAGGGGCGGCATATAAATCCAATAAATCTAATCTACTCATGTTCATTCATTGTTGGGAAAGGCCCAACAATGAATGAATGATCAGGGGTCTAGAAACCAAGACTTATGAAGAGAGACTGAGGGAACTGGGCACGGATAGCCTAGAGAAAAGGAGGGCCAGAGCAGACATGATAGCAGTCTACAGGTATACGAGGGGATGTCACAGAGAGGAGGGGATTACTTTATTCTTCAGGGCACCAGAGGGCCGGACGAGGAACAACGGCTGGAAGCTGACCAAGGAGAGATTCAACATGGAGATAAGGAGGAACTTCCTGACGGTCAGAACGATCAACCAGTGGAACAACCTACCAGCGGACGTTGTGAACTCCAACACTCTGGACATTTTTAAGAGGAAATTGGACTGCCATTTGGCTAGGATGCTATAGGGTTCCTGCTTAGGCAGGGGGTTGGACTTGATGACCCGCATGGTCTCTTCCAACTCTAAAAATAAATAAATAAATAAATGAGTGAGTGAGTGAGCGAGCGAGCGAGCGAGGCGAGCGAGCGAACAAACAAACAAACAAACAAACAAACAAACAAAAAACAAACAAACAAACAAACAAACAAACAAACAAACAAACAAACAAAGCCATTTCATCTTCCCGATGATTAAGGGAAGATTCTTGAAGCCACAGAGGCAAAGAAAATCCACTAATGGACAAACCGGAAGCTCAGAAAAAACACAATACTGGTTTGCCCATTTGGGCATTTTTTTCACCTACCTGCAGTGGTGAGTTCATATCGGTTTGGTCCAGAGTGCCGCACCAGTTGGAACCTACTGATGCAAATTTCTGTGATTTTTTTCCGACGTATCCTGAGAAAGAAGTTCATATAGATGATCTACTATATAAACTGTATGCGTATGTATACACATACACGCACGCACAGCTCTTTTAAAGTTATACAAATTCAACCTCATTTACTGTGATAGGAAAAAAATACCCAGAGCCCAGAAGGGAAAAAAAGAAAAAAAAAGGTTCTGCATACCTGACCAATTTTTTTTTACCAGTTCTGCTTACCTGACTGTATCCGTTGGAGCCCATTGTTGGAGTAAGGTTTTGCAGAAGCTAGCCCAACCAGATAGCTGAAGCAGCCAACCAGCCCGTCTCAAACCAGGATATCAGGAACTTTTATTATTATTTATTAGATTTATATGCTGCCCCTCTCCGAGGACTTGGGGTGGCTATTATCTTGCAGATAATTGAAGACCCATACTGCAGAGTTTCCTGGGAAAATATTTACTTCTTTCGTAGCAAACCTACACTAACTATTTACACTGTAGCTATCTCTCTAGCAGTTACTATACAAAGTACTCACAATTCTCTATCTACTATTCTCAGTTACAATATTCAGCTACCACAAGCCACACTAATTCACAAGCCACACTAAACCATACTAAGCCACAGTACCTTCAAGCGAAGCCACAAGCCACACCTATGCAAAGGCGCATTGTGTATATATACTTTTGTCAGCCAATCAGATTGCCTTACAATCTGCATATTCACTGTGACTAAGCAGTTTTACATGGTTGAAGTTACTACAATTATTCTCTCTGCTATTTGGAATATTGCATCAGGTAGGCCCCGATCCTGACACCCATCACTGATCCCTCCATAGCTGGATTACAACATTCCTGTCAAACAGACAACAAGTGGTCAAAATAGGAAGCACCATATCCACCCCCGACCCAGTTAAAAGCGGCAATCTGGCAATCTCACACTACTTACCAGAGCTTACAAAACTTTTGCCAGACCCATCCTCAAATACAGCTCATCTGTTTGGAACCCATAACACATCTCAGACATTAGCACCCTTGAAAATGTCCAAAGATGATTCACCAGAAGAGCCCTTCACTCCTCCACTCGAAACAGAATACCCTATGAGACTAGACTTACAATCCTGGGCCTAGAAAGCCTAGAACTAAGACGCCTTAAACAAGATCTAAGCATTGCCCACAAGATCATATGCTGCAATGTCCTGCCTGTCGGCGACTACTTCAGCTTCAACCACAACAACACAAGAGCACACAACAGATTTAAACTTAATATTAACCGCTCCAAACTTGACTGTAAAAAATACGTCTTCAGTAACCGAGTTGTTGAAGCGTGGAACTCATTACTGGACTCCATAGTATCATCCCCAAACCCCCAACACTTTACCCTTAGATTATCTACGGTTGACCTCTCCAGATTCCTAAGAGGTCAGTAAGGGGCGAGTACAAGTGCACTAGAGTGCCTTCCGTCCCCTGTCCTATTGCTCTCCTATATCTCCTATACCTTTCTTCTATTCCTATATCTCTTCTTCTATTCTTTCATTGATATGTTCTATTCCTATATCTTCTTTTCTATTCTTTCTTAGATATATTTTACTATGGGTATCTCCTCTATAACCTTCATCATGTATTTTACTATGTATATATAGATATATACACACTACTTAAAACAAACAATGCTTTTTACAACACATATAAACACTGCAACAAGAATTGTGATAGCACAACTCTGGAAAAATGACCAGACCCCAACCGAAGACTTAATTATAGATAAGATATATACATGCGTGGAGATGGACGAACTCACTAACTCAATCAAGGGAAACAAAATCATGGAATCAAAACGAACATGGCAAAAATGGCATGAATGGTTTCAAAAGAGAATATAGAAACAATATAATAAGAAGCAACAGTACAATGGAAACAATCTACAGCTACCTTGTAAAAAGTTTTATTTACCAGTTAGTGAACGTAATAAATATTAGAATATAAAAGTACGAAATATAATGTATATAATGGAATGTAACAGGTAAAAATCTACTATAAGAATGTTAATAGAGATGGTTTATAATCTGTATAACAGAATAATGTGTGATTTGAATTATATGTGAAAACTTAATAAAGAAAATATTTTTTTAAAAAAGAGATATATACCCACTAAAACCCTTATTGTGTATTGGACAAAATGAATGAATGAATGAATAAATAAATAAATAAATCTTGTGATGCATCTGAATGAATGAATGAATGAATAAATAAATAAATAAATATTGTGATGCATCTGAATGAATGAATGAATAAATAAATAAATAAATAAATCTTGTGATGCATCTGAATGAATGAATGAATGAATAAATAAATAAATAAATACATAAATCTTGTGATGCATCTGAATGAATGAATAAATGAATAAATAAATAAATAAATCTTGTGATGCATCTGAATGAATGAATGAATGAATAAATAAATAAATAAATCTTGTGATGCATCTGAATGAATGAATGAATAAATAAATAAATAAATCTTGTGATGCATCTGAATGAATGAATAAATAAATAAATAAATAAATCTTGTGATGCATCTGAATGAATGAATGAATGAATAAATAAATAAATAAATAAATCTTGTGATGCATCTGAATGAATGAATGAATAAATAAATAAATAAATCTTGTGATGCATTTGAATGAATGAATGAATGAATAAATAAATAAATAAATAAATCTTGTGATGCATCTGAATGAATAAATGAATGAATGAATGAATGAATGAATAAATAAATAAATCTTGTGATGCATCAGGTGTGGTGCGTCAAGTGAGGGCCCTGTGTCAGTTCTTGTGATGGGCCAGGTATGAATCACCTTGTGATGGGTCTCATGATGGAGAGGTTACACCAGGTGAGGTTTACTGGGAGGTGAAATGCTGGTTGTGGGCACGAGGGGTTTGCAAGGGTTGGTCAAGTGTTGATTCTGTCTCTTGTTGTTTGTCCACTTGATTTGGATTCTAGGAAGCATCTCCTGGGTGGTGTGGGTGGAAGAGGAGCTTCCAGCTCTACCTGCCCCCCAAATATTTCCTATTTTCTTTTCTTGAGAAACAATTTCCTCGACATGGCTGACACGCTGAGACTGTGATATTTTGACAACTTGTACAGGCATTGGTTAATGTGTTGGTTTTAGTTTCAAGCAGCTTTGAAAGCTTTTCGAAGGATCTATTGAAGCTGCCTTACATTTAAGTCTCTCTCTCTCTCTCTTTTTTTTTCTTGGTCAAAGCCTCTGTTGGGTCGGCAGCTACATCCACAAGGTAAAATTATCTTTTATCCTTGTTATATTGGAAAATAAATGAGCTGGACTCACACTATCAGGGAGCTTGTCATTAGAGCAATATTTGTTTTTTTCTCTCTCCCCTGCAGTTTCTATCAAAGGCTTAAGTATAAGAGGTTATATCTCCTTTAAAAAAAGGAAAGAAATCTCCCTTATGTGTTAACTTGGAAAAGAAAGAAGGGGAAACTAGAACTGATATTTTATAAGGATATATGCTCTGGAAGGATAGTTGTCATCATTCAAGGATCTCCCTCTCTCTCTCCCTCTCCTCTCTCTCCCCTCCCCTCCCTCACCCTCTCCTCTCTCTCGCTCTCCTCCCCCTCCCTCTCCATCCCTCTGCCCCTCCTATCTCCTCCCTCTCCCCTCCTCTTCCTCACCCTCTCTTACCTCTCCCTCTCCTCCCCCTCCCTCTCCATCCCTCTCCCCATCTCCTCTCTCCTCCCTCCCTCTCCTCCATCTCCCCTCCTCTCCCTCACCCTCTCCTCTCTCTTGCTCTCCTATCCCTCCTCCCTCTCCATCCCTCTCCCCCTCCTCTCTCCTCCCTCCCTCCCCTCCATCTCCCCTCCTCTCCCTCACCCTCTCCTATCTCTCCCTCTTCTCCCCATCCCTCCCCCTCCCTCTCCCCCTCTCCTCTCTCCCCCACCCTCTCCTCTCTCTCCTCCCATCCCTCTCCCTCTCCTCTCTCTCTCCCTCTCCCTCTCCTCCCTCTCCCTCCCTCTCTCCCTCTCCTCTCTTTCCCCTCCCCTCCCCTCCCTCTCCTCTCTCCTTCTCCCTCTCATCCCTCTCCCTCTCTCCTTCTCCTTCTCACACTCCCTCTCCTTTCTCTCCCCCACTCCCTCTCCTCTCTCTCCCACTTCCCTCCCTCTCCCTCCCTTTCCTTCTCCTCTCTCTCCCTCCCTTTCCTTCTCCTCTCTCTCCATCCCCCTCCCTCTCCTCCCCATCCCTCCCCCACCCTCTCCCTCTCCCCCTCCCTCCTCTCCTTTCCTCTCTCTCTCTCTCTCTCTCTGTATACACACATCAAACCATTGTTTTCTTTGCAATGTTGGTATTTCATTAGCAAAAATATAATTTATCAATGTTGCCATTATCTCTAAGATGCAGCCTTAATTTTGACAAAAATAGAGAAGCTTTGGTTTGACATCAATAAATCTCATCAATCTTCCCTTCCCTTCCCTCATTGATTTGTTGATTCATTCATTCATTCAATCAATTTTATAGAATAGAATAGAATAGAGAGAAGAGAAGAGAATGTTATTAGCCAACAGTAATTGGACACACAAGGAATTTGTCTTGCTGCATATGCTCTCAGTGTATGTAAAATAAAAGTATCAAGAATCATAAGGTACAACACTTAATGATAGTCATAGGACAGAGATGGATTCAGAGCGGTTTGGAGCGGTTTGCTTGAACTGGTAGCAAACCGCTGGTGATGTCACAATGACTTCATGGAACAGTTCTGTCCACCATTGCTTTCTTTGATTTTTTTAAATTTATTTTTTTTGGATTTGGGGGAGGGGGATTTTTTACATTTTTTTCTTCTGCGCATGGGCACAAGCCAAGTTTTTATCACTGCACATCTACCAATCTCTTTCATTTCGAAGAATCTTCTAGAAGCTTTTCCTAGCAAAGCTAGCTATAACTGAACAGCATTTTTTTTTACTTTCCCATTTAAGTATACTGCTCAAAAAAATAAAGGGAACCCTTAAGCAACACAATACAACTCCAAGTGAATCAAACTTCTGTGAAATCAAACTGTCCACTTAGGAAGCAACAACGATTGAAAATCAATTTCACATGTGGTCAGCACGTTCAACTTTGTACAGATCAAAGTATTCAATGGGAATATGTCATTTATTCAGACATAGGATGTGTTCTTTGAGTGTTCCCTTTATTTATTTTTGAACAGTGTAAGGGGCGTACATAAGTGCACTAGTGTGCCTTTCATCCCCTGTCCAATTGTCTTTCCTTTTCTTTCCTTTATCTAATATATCATATATATCCGCCTGCTACCGCACGAATCCCAGCGACTGATAAGGTCCCACAGAGTTGGCCTTCTCTGGGTCCCGTCGACTAAACAATGTCATTTGGCGGGCCCCAGGGGAAGAGCCTTCTCTGTGGCGGCCCCGGCCCTCTGGAACCAACTCCCCCCGGAGATTAGAACTGTCCCCACCCTCCCTGTCTTTCGTAAACTACTCAAGACTCATTTATACCACCAGGCATGGGGGAGTTGAGATAGCTCTTCCCCCTAGGCCATTACAAGTTGTGCATGGTATGTTTGTGTGTATGTTTGGTTTTATAATGGGGTTTTCAGTTGTTTTTTTATTATTGGATTGTACATGTTGTGTTTATTATTGTTGTTAACCACCCTGAGTCTGCGGAGAGGGGCGGCATATAAATCCAATAAATTATTTATTATTATTATTATTATTATTATTATTATTATTATTATTATTATTCTCCTCTATTTTTACATATTATCTTTATATATATTACTTCATGTCTATTCTCTTCCATATGCATTGTGTATTGGACAAATGAATAAATAAAAAAAAATATTATGCCTCTGGATTATCTCTGCCCATCCAGATTGAATGTTGGTATCTTTGGGATAGGAGAGGGTGTAACAAGTTCTACCTAACCTTCGCTTGAAAATGAAGAGTTGCTGTAGCCTTGGTCATTCTTTGGCCTTGACTTGGGTTGCTCCTTGACTCTATCCTAGAATGTTCAACAGTGAAAACTTACTATCTCAGTACAAATGAGAACTAGTTCAACAATCCTGCCTGCAGTAGTGCCTTCTCCATTTGCATGTGACCCTCGGCCTAACCTCCTGTCCCTGTCAATCCAATTTCAAAGGTCTCTTTGAAGGTGGGGTGGGAAACAGTGAGGGTTTGGAATTAAATTCACTGACAAGAAGAGTTTGGGGAGGGGTAGAACGAGGTCAGAGAGAAACTCCAAATTCTATTCTCATATCGATATTTTTCCCTCCCTTGTGTTCTGAGGCGTTTGTTTTCATTTTTGCACAACAGATTGCCAGAGTGGACGCTGATCGATTTTGACAATGGTCAGAATGAATTGCTTGCAAACAACTTCTGAAGTTAGGCTGAGGGCCACAGATTACTCATCCTTGACCTAGAATATCATTACATTACATACCCTGATGTTGGAATAGGTTGGTCTTTCTGCCCTCAAAACCTTCATTCTTCCAACTTCTTAACCTAGCAAATTCTACAATGTGTTCTTCTTATGACATCTCATTAAAAAGCAGAAAAAATTGGGCTATGATTAGAAATTGGTTGAAAGAAATATTTAATCATGACTTAGAACTAAAACCTGAAATATACTTCCTAGGAATTATTAGAGGGCAACATAAAAAAGCAAACTTATACTTAATAATACACGTACTCACAGCGGCAAGACTAAGCTTTGGACAAAATTTTGGGGGAAAAGATTAGAATTAGAAAAATACTAGAATGCGCAAAAATGAATAAAACTAAACTAGAATTGCAGAACAAACAGGAAAATGAATATTATATCATAGGGGGGGGGGACTTTATAAATGGATAGAAGAGAAGATGGAAACGAAACAATTAGGTAAAGTAAAAGGGGATAATGTAGAAACAGCAATGTAAAAACTACCTAATTTGAAGAATATAATTTCTTTTGTAATTTTTGTATATTGTGTATTGTGCATTATTTATTTTTTGTCTTTGTTTTTTCATGTTTTATGTTTCAAAATCTGTTCTGTCTGGGTCACTCCGGAAGCTATGACCAACCCAAAAAGATAAGACAGACACACCAGTTGAATCCAAACATAGTTTTATAATGGTAAAGAGAAAAGAAGCCAACAGAAAATGTCCTTACAGGTCAGGAAAGCACTGGAACTCCAAAAGAAACACGAAAGCAAGTGTTCATTCAGAAAAACAGGATCCTTAATGCCAAACGAGGCTGTTGAGCTAACAGACACAAACCTCCCACCGGTCTTCAAGACTGCTGGGCCACGAGCCAGGAACAAAAACCCTGAGAGAAAATGCAGATAACACCAACTCCACTTTGATAACACTCCACGCTGCCGAAAGGGTTCGCATGCCTTATAAACCCTTCCCTGCTAATGAGGACCACACCCAACCCCCAGGTGCTCCTCATTCAGCTCTGATAATATCTACGCAGTTGAGTTCTCCTTTGATCTCTGTGTCTCTGTCGCATACTAATGATAGCTTGTGCTTCATCATCCAGGGACTCCAGAGAATCCAAGCTACTTGCTTGAGATAGCCCTTCCCCAGGGCTCCCAGGCCTTGCTTCATCGTCACTTTCTTGACTGCTGTCTCCACTGTCTGGCTGCAAAGAACTCTCCCCTCCGCTCTCAGACTCCCCCGGGCATGGAGCCAGCAGAGATGCAGCTGGTCTTTGATCTGGCTCAGGCTGAACCACAACAAAATCCAGTATCTTTTTTTTTTTAAAGACATCTCATTAATTTTTATCCTGTTCACTTAATAACTCATCTATTTTTATCCATTCTGCCTACTTCTCTCTATGTCTGGGCCTCCCTCAATACGTTCTTTTAGGGTCTTTCAAATGATTATGTTATGTTGCGTGATAGGAGTCTTCTAATTATTGAGGGGCTGCCACAAAGAAGACTCCAACTCCAAAGTATCTTAGGGCAGGAAAAGAAGTAACCTGCAGAAGCTTATCAAGGAGAGAAGAAAGTTAGAATTAAGAAGAAATTTCCTGACAGTGAGGGAAAAATGTGGATTGGCTTCCCTCCTGAAGTTGAGGACCTTTCATCACTGAACAGTCATTTGTCGGAAGTGGTATAAGGCAGTGAGGGTGAACCTTTTCTCCCATGGGTGCCAAAAGTTTGTTTGTTTGTTTGTTTGTTCGTTCATTTATTTGTCAAACAATTATAGGTTGATAATTTGTACATATTAAACATTAGATAAGTAATGATAAAAAGTAGACAATATGACAGGGATGGTAGGCACAATGGTGCACTTAGGCACGCTATTGTATATGCGCCAGTGCCCACACCCATAATTCCATGCCTGTGGAAGGTTAAAATTGCTTCCCCCTCCCCCTGGAAGCCAGAAACGGCCCATTTCCCAACTTCTGGTGGGCCCAGTAGGCCCATTTTTCACCCTCCCTAGGTTCTAGACGCTTCCATGGAGCCTGGGAAGGGCAAAAATGCTCACCTCCATTCCTCTGGAGGCCCTCTGTAAGCTGAAAATGCCCTCCCATAGCCTCTGTGTGAGCCTAAAATCAACTGGCCGGCAAGGACATGCACGTTGGAGCTGAGCTAGGGCAATGGCTTGTGTGCCAGCAGATATGGCTCCGCGTTCCACCTCTGGCATCTGTGCCATAGGTTCACCATCACTGGTATAAGGTCTCCTGCTTGAATAGAGGATTACACTATAATAGTGATGGAGAATCTTTTAGGCACAGAGTGCTCGAAACCCAATGCCCAGCTGGCAGGCATGCATGCGTGGTGTCAGAAACCCAGTGATCAGCTGGCTAAGTGACAATGCACTTTGTTAGGTGTTGGTTATGACCTATAAAGCCCTTCATGATTATCTCAGGGACCACCTTCTGCTGCACAAATCCCAGTGACCAGTTAGGTCCCACAGAGTGGGCCTTCTCCGGGTCCCGTCAACAAAACAATGTCATTTGGCGGGGCCCAGGGTAAAAGCCTTTTCTGTGGTGGCCCCGGCCCTCTGGAACCAACTCCCCCCAGATATTAGAATTGCCCCCACCCTCCTCGCCTTTCGTAAGCTCCTTAAAACCCACCTCTGCTGTCAGGCATGGGGGAACTGAGATATTCTTTCCCCCTAGGTCTTTACAGTTTACGCATGGTATGTTTGTGTGTATGTTTGGTTTTATAATAAGGGTTTTTTTTAGTTATTTTAGTATTGGATTGGATTGTTACATGCTGTTTTTTATCACTGTTGTTAGCCGCCCCGAGTCTACAGAGAGGGGAGGCATACAAATCAAATCAAATAAATAAATGAATGAATGAACGAACGAACGAACGAACGAACGAACAAACAAACAAACAAACAAACAAACAAACAAATAAATAAAGCAATTTTAATTGGGCTCCTAGGCCTGTCATATTTTATGGTATTTTAATGTACATTCTTTACTGTGGGTATTTGGGAGGGAGAATTGCATGAGTAGTATCTGCATGTAGCCATAACATATTCTTTCTAGATAGTTAAGGTCATTTCTTGTCTTCACATTCTTGCACCTGCACAGATGGTGTGGTGAGTGGTCCACATCCGGCTCAGCTGGTCATGGATTTTGAGGACCAGGAGAGGAATATTGGCTCTTCTTATGGTCTTATGTTCTTATGTACTTAGGGGCCAGCAGAGGTGATATTTGCCGGTTCTCTGAACTACTCAAAATTTCCGCTACCAGTTCTTCAGAACCTGACAAAATTGAACGGGTCCAAAGACGGGCTACAAGAACAGTGGAAGCTCTTAAGCATAAAATGTATCAGGAAATAATTAATGAACTCAATCTGTATAGTCTGGAGGACAGAAGGAAAAGGGGGGATATGATCAAAACATTTCAATATGTTAAAGGGTTAAATAAGGTTTGGGAGGGAAGTGTTTTTAATAGGAAAGTGAACAGAAGGACAAGGGGACACAATCTGAAGTTAGTTGGGGGAAAGATCAAAAGCAACATGAGAAAATATTATTTTACTGAAAGAGTAGTAGAACCTTGGAACAAACTTCCAGCAGACGTGGTTGATAAATCCACAGTAACTGAATTTAAACATGCCTGGGATAAACATATATCCATCCTAAGATAAAAATACAGGAAATAGCATAAGAGCAGACTAGATGGATCATGAGGTCTTTTTCTGCCGTCAGACTTCTATGTTTTTATGTCAGAACCTGTTGGATTTCACTCTTTCTTCAAGTGCTTTGGAGAATAGTTTGACTCCCTCTTCTTTTTGGCAGCCCCTGAGATATTGGAACACTGCTGTCATGTCAACCCTATTCCTTCTTTTCATCAAACTAGACACGTTGAGTGCTGTTGGGTTAATGCCCCATAAGCGTGGATCCGCCATCAACAAACAAGTATTTATTCATTTATTCATTTGTCCAATACACAATACATATGGAAGAGAATAGACATGAAGTAATATATATAAAGATAATATGTAAAAATAGAGGAGAAGATATATGAAAGGAAGAAAATATATATGATATATGAGATAAAGGAAAGACAATTGGACAGGGGACGAAAGGCACACTAGTGCACTTATGTACACCCCTTACTGACCTCTTAGGAACCTGGAGAGGTCAATCGTGGAGAGTCTAAGGGAGAAATGTTGGGGGTTAGGGGTTGACACTATTGAGTCCAGTAATGAGTTCCACACTACGACAACTCGATTGTTAAAGTGAATCTTTCCTTCATTCCAGAAATGCTATTTTTACACTCTGTGTTCTTAATCTGTGTATTAGTTCAGGGTCGGTGTGAATTACCTCGGCTCCTGTTAAAATTCAGACCAAGTTTCCCTCTGTTCCTCTTGCCCTACTGCTGGGCGCTGACATTTCCATTCAAATTGGCTTCAACTGTTTTTGTATGGGTGTGAAATACCCAGTCTATAAAAGATGCTCTCGTGCTGTCAAAAGGGCTTCCATTAATCCCAACGGAAGCCGAACCGTGAAAACATTCCCGTGTGATGAATGGGACAATCAATGTGCGAGACGCTGTGGATCCATCACGATTCACAGGGGGTGGGATCAATTCCTTTCTTTCACGTCCGACAAACAAAGTTGACTCTTTCTTCTGGTCTGTCACCCCAGCTCACCCCTTTCCAGCTGGACGCCCGTGCTCAGAAGTTGCTGAATAACAGAATAACAGAATGTCCAATTTCTTCTTAAAACCTCCAGTGTTGGAGCACAGGCAACGTCTAGAGGCCAGCCGTTCCACTGTCTAATTCTTTCAACTGAGAGGGAATTTATCCTTAGTTATAAGTTGCTTTTCTCCTTGATTATTTATTTATTTTATTTATTTATTTATTAGATTTGTATGCCGCCCCTTTCCGTAGACTCGGGGCGGCTCACAATACAATAAAAACAATTCCTGACAAATCTAATAATTTACAATTTAAAATTTAAAATAGTTAAAAAAACCCATTTTTAAGCAGACATACCTACAAACATACCATACATAAATTATATAGGCCCAGGAGAGATATCTCAGTTCCCCCATGCCTGACGACAAAGGTGGGTTTTAAGGAGTTTGCGAAAGGCAAGGAGGGTAGGGGCAGTTCTAGTCTCTGGGGGGAGCTGGTTCCAGAGAGTTGGGGCCACCACAGAGAAGGCTCTTCCCCTGGGGCCCGCCAACCGACATTGTTTAGGTGATGGGACCTGGAGAAGGCCCACTCTGTGGGACCTAATCGGTTGCTGGGATTCGTGCAGCAGAAGGCGGTCCCGGAGATATTCTGGTCCGATGCCATGAAGGGCTTTATAGGTCATAACCAACACTTTGAATTGTGACCGGAAATTGATCAGCAACCAATGCAGACTGCGGATTGTTGGTGTAACACGGGCATACCTGGGGAAGCCCATGACCATAGTTCCCTCTAAGCTGAGCAGTGAGCAATTGCTCACTTAAAAATCATCATCAACTCAGAGTTTTCCAAACCTGCCCAGAAGCCGAGAGGGAAAGAGTGAGAGGGAAGGAGAGAGAGAGGAAGAGAGAGAAACAGATAGAAAAAAGAGAGGAAGGAAAAGAGAAAGAAAAAGAATGGGAGTAAGGAAGAGAGAAAGAAAATCAAAATCTAGTTTGAAACTAGCTCAACTATTTAAGTGGAATTTTGATATTGATAGAGTTGCCCTATTATGAGCTCACTGTTATAGACACACAGTACAGTATTTTATTTTGAAATTCTCTGAGGCAAAACAGGGTGGGTTATTTGTTTGTTTGTCTATTTATTTATTTATTTATTTATTATTTCTGTGCCGCCCAGTCCCGAAGGGACTGCCGCTGAGACACTATACTTTTCCGCCCACCCCCCAAAAAAATTAGAGGGAACACTGCCCATGACTGCTCTCGCAGCTGCATTCTGCACGATCTGAAGTTTCCAAACACTTTTCAAAGGTAGCCCCATGTAGAAAGCGTTTCAGTAATCGAACCTCAAGGTGATGAGGGCATGAGTGACTGTGAGCAGTGAGTCCCCGTCCAAATAGGGCCGCAACTGGTGCACCAGGCGAACCTGGGCAAACGCCCCCCTCACCACAGCTGAAAGATGGTTCTCTAATGTGAGCTGTGGATTGAGGAGGACGCCCAAGTTGCGGACCCTCTCTGAGGGGGTCAATAATTCCCCCCCCAGGGTGATGGACAGACAGATGGAATTGTCCTTGGGAGGCAAAACCCACAGCCACTCCGTCTTATCCGGGTTGAGCTTGAGTCTGTTGACACCCATCCAGGCCCCAACAGCCTCACCCATTGCTTCTTGTTCTACCTTCAAATGCATTGGATAATAGCTTGACTCCCTCTTCTTTGGAACAATGCTATCATCTCTCCCCTAGTCTTCATTAAACTAGCCATGCCCAGTTCTTGCCATTGCTTATTTGTTTGTTTGTTTGTTTGTTTGTTTTATCCAATACAAAATGAAGGTTGGAGAGAATGAACATGTAGTAATATATATATCAAGGAAAGGATAGAAGAAAATATATGAAAATAAAATACGTCAAAGAAGAAAAGAGTAAAAGATATATGAATGGAAGAAAAGATATAAAATATATAGGAGAGACAATTGGACAGGGGACGGAAGGCACACCACTTACTGACCTCTTAGGAATCTGGAGAGGTCAACTGTGGATAGTCTAAGGATAAAATGTTGGGGGTTAGGGGTTGACACTACGGAGTCTGGTAATGAGTTCCATGCTTCGACAACTCGATTGCTAAAGTCATATTTTTTATAGTCAAGTTTGGAGCGGTTAATATTAAGTTTGAATCTGTTGTGTGCTGCTGTGTTGTTATGGTTGAAGCTGAAGTAGTCTTTGACAGGCAGGACATTGCAGTATTTGATCTTGTGGGCAATACTTAGATCATGTTTAAGGCATTGTAATTCTAAGCTTTCAAGACTCAGGATTGTAAGTCTAGTTTCGTAGGGTATTCTGTTTCGAGTGGGGGAGTCAAGGGCTCTTCTGGTGAAATAGCGTTGGACATTTTCGAGGGTGTTGATGTCCAAGATGTGATGAGGGTTCCAGACAGATGAGCTGCATTCGAGGATGGTTCTGTTGAAAGTTTTGTAAGCTCTGGTGAGTAGTGTGAGATTGCCGGAGCAGAAGCTACGTAGTTTTATACATTTTAGCGTATAATATATTTTTTATTTTATTTTATTTTATTTATTTATTTATTGGATTTGTATGCCTCCCCTCTCCGTAGACTCGGGACGGCTAACAACAGTAATAAAAAAACCAGCATGTAAATTCAATACTAAAACAACTAAAAAACCCTTATTGTAAAACCAAACATCCATACATACAAACATACCATGCGTAAATTGTAAAGGCCTAGGGGGAAAGAATATCTCAGTTCCCCCATGCCTGATGACAGAGGTGGGTTTTAAGGAGCTTACAAAAGGTGAGGAGGGTGGGGGCAATTGTAATATCCAGGGGGAGTTGGTTCCAGAGGGCTGGGGCCGCCAAAGAGAAGGCTTTTACCCTGGGCCCCGCCAAACGACATTGTTTTGTTGACGGGACCCGGAGAAGGCCCACTCTGTGGGACCTAACTGGTCGCTGGGATTCGTGCAGCAGAAGGCGGTCTCGTAGATACCCTGGTCCGGTGCCATGAAGGGCTTTATAGGTGATGGCCAACACTTTGAATTGTGACCGGAAACTGATTGGCAACCAATGCAGACTGCGGAGTGTTGGTGTTATATGAGCATTTTTGGGAAAGCCCATGATTGCTCTCACAGCTGCATTCTGCATGATCTGAAGTTTCCGAACATGTGTTTTAGCCTCCAGTCCCCTAATCATCTTGGTTGCTCTTCTCTGCACTCTTTTTGGAGTCTCAATGTCTTTTTTATAGTGTGGCAATCAAATAATTCTTGCTTTCCTTCCCTCCGTTTCACCTGCTCTAAGGATAACACGCTGTTCAACAGCAATTTCATATGCTATAAAATAAAATAAAAAACAAATGCACACAGAGAGAGACCTACACACACACAGGAATACACACAATATCCCATATTTTTTCCATACTTTTAAATTAAAATTTAGAGGGACTCACAGTGAAGGGCTACCAATTTTTTTTACTACCACACTGTATTTTCTTTCAACATCTTTCAGTGCAAATTGGGTTCTCTGGGGTGGAGCTCCATTTTCGCTACCCCACTGCATTGCCCCCCATCCGAGCAGTAGTCCACCCCTGGGTTACTTCTTTCCAAGCAGCCTTTGAGCTCAAAGTGAAAACCAACACTCTTTATTTGGGAAACACAGCAGAAAGCAGTGTGTTCAAATGTTCAGGGAGTATTATCCTTCACAGCTATTCTATTACCCTCCCTTATGGGTATCTTTTAATTATTATTACTGTTGTGGTTGGCTCTGGCCCAGCTCCTGCCCCAAGGAATGTGGAGGTGGATGCAGGGGAAACATCAACATGTCATAGGCCTGTTTTATCGCTGACAGAGTCAGGTAGTGAAGTTTCCTCGGAAGAAGAAGAAGGTGGGGGTGACTTGGAAGAGGGGGGCTTGGCAGACAGCCCAGGAAGCCAATCTCCATTATCTTCAGTAGATTCGTATGAGGAATTGCTAGACCCACACATGCACAGAGTTATGCAGAGAAGAGACCAATTGAAGAACAATTACTCTTTTGTTTTGCATGTATACTGAGAGCTTCTGCACAGGAGACAAATTATCTGTGTGTTTAACCACACTTGGCCAAATAAATTATTCCATTCCATCCCATTCTGTTTCATTCCATATTTTTTGTTCTGATCTATATTCTGTTCTGTTCTATTCCTCCTATCCTATCCCATCTTGCCCTGCCCTGCCTTGTACTGTTCTGTTCTGATATTCTATTCTATTCTATTCTATTCTATTCTATTCCATTCCATTCCATTCCATTCCTTTCTATTCCATTCCATTCCATTCCACTCCACTCCATTCTATTCTATTCTATTCTATTCTACATTCCAATATTCTATTCTATTCTATTTTATTCTATTCTATTCCATTCCATTCCATTTCACTCCACTCCACTCCACTCCCTTCCATTCCATTCCATTCCATTCCATTCCATTCCATTCCATTCCATTCCATTCCTTCTATTCTATTCTATTCTACATTCCAATATTCTATTCTATTCTATTCTATTCTATTCTATTCCATTTCAATCCACTCCACTCCATTCCATTCTATTCTCTTTTATTCTATTCCATTCTATTCTATTCTAAAGTTCCACCACATATTCTGTCAGGAAAACTAGCAAAAAGCTTTAAAATTCTCCCCAAAACCTTCCTTCTTTCTAAGAACCATCTTATTCCACCTGTTTGAGCAGTGCTGAGGTTGTGCCAACAATGCAAATGTAACCAAACAAAGTGCTTATTTGTGTTATGCATAAGGAACATTTGCTGGCATAGTAATCATATTTTGTCCAGTACTTTTATAGCAATTAAATGATTTATGAGACAATTAGCAAGAGATATAGAAACCTTTCCCAGATGCTAGAAGCACAAATGCTGCTGAAAATTCTTCAAGTCTTGAATTCTTTCTTTCTTTCTTTCTTTTTTCTTTCTTTCTTTCTTTCTTTCTTTCTTTCTTTCTTTCTTTCTTTCTTTCTTTCTTTCCTTCCTTCCTCCCTCCCTCCCTCCCTCCTTCCCTCCCTCCCTCCCTCCCTCCCTTCCTTTTCCTTTCTGTGATGCAATTGTGTGATGGTGGTAGTGGTTTTGGAGATTTCTCAGGCTCCTAGATCAAAATCCAATGTTTAGAAATTATTCTTCCTGTTGTTCTCAGTCATCTGCTATCCTTGGAAAGACTCATTAGGACAGAATAAGAGTTGGATGGAAACTTTGGAGGTCTTCTAATCCAACCTGCTTCTCAAGCAGGAAACCCTATATCCAGGGTGGAGAACTTTGGTCCTGTATATCAGCGTTTCCCAACCGGTGTGCCGCGGCACAGTAGTGTGCCGCGAGACATGGCCAGGTGTGCCGCGAGAAGTTCCAGCTGGGCGGGGCGCTGCTGGCGCCCCTGCCTGAATGTCGTCCTGTGGATGGTCTTGGGCTTCACAGTCGCTTCCTGGTTCCCTCTCCTCCCACCGCCTGTGTCTCCCGCCGTCGCCTCCCACCAAGCCGTCTCCCGTTGCCGTGGGTTCCTCGAGTGAGAGCTGCCGCTTCCCTCCGTCCAGCTCAGCCACGCTGCCATAGAAAGCACAGAGGTTATTGCCACCGCTTCTGCCTCCACTCAGGGAGCCACCGTGGTCACCGCGCCTTTTCCTCTCGCTCAGCTCAACCACGGTGGCTCCCTGAGTGGAGGCAGAGGGGGCGGCAATAACCTCTGCACTTTCTACTACGGCAGCGTGGCTGGGCTGCCTGGAAGGAAGCGGCAGCTCCGAGGAATGAGGCGCTGGCGGTAGACACAGGCGGAGGGAGGAGAGGGAACCAGGAAGCCACCGTAAAGCTCAAGACCAGCCACAGGACGACCTTCAGCCAGGGGCACCGGAACCGCACGCAGCCATGGTGGGAGCAGCATGAGGTAGCAACGAGGCGCGAGGACAAGCAGGCAGCTTGGCGGAGGGGAAGCGCTGAGGGGCTCTCCTCCTTCCCCACCCCCGCGCTTCTCTCCCGCCCTGGCTTTCGCTTCGCCCCATGATTTCCCCGCAATTTCATCCAGGCCACCTCTTGCCTCCTTTTGAACTGCGGGGAAATCTGCGGGTGAAGCAAAAGCCAGGGCGGGAGAGAAGCGCGGGGGTGGGGAAGGAGGAGAGCCCGTCAGCGCTTCCCCTCCGCCAAGCTGCCTGCTTGTCCTCGCGCCTCGTTGCTACCTCCTGCCTTTTTCCAGGGGCCTTTGGAAGGCACTCAGGGAAGGGGGGGATTGGGGGTGGCTTCTCGTCCTCCTCATCCGGCTGCTAACGCCCGCCCGGTCCCTCTTGCAGTCCCTTCACCGAGCGCTTTTGTCCCAGGCTGTCAGCGAAAGGGCTGCAGGGCAGGCGGGGCAGGCGTTCTTCTCACAGCTGAGGCAGGATTTGGAATGTCGGGTGTGTGTGCGTGCCCCTGCCACCCGGAACATTTAAAATAAGAAAAACCTTTGCCGGCCTCCGCAGAGAAGAAAGGAAGAGAGAGCAAGAGAGAGAGAGCAAGAGAGACATAGCAAGAGAGGCAGAGAGAGAGACAGAGAAAGAGAAAGAGAAAGAAAGAAAGAGAGCTAGCAAGAGAGAGAGAGAAAGAGAAAGAGAGACAGAGAGAGAGAGAAAGAGATAGCAAGGGAGAGAGAAAGACATATAGGGAGGGAAGGAGGGAGAGAGAAAGAGAGCAAAAAAGAGAGGAAGAAAGAAAGAGGGATGGAGAGAGAGAAAGAAGGGAAGGAAGGAAGAGAGACAAAGAGTGAGGGAGAAATAGAGCGAAATGGAGGAAGATTTTTTTTTTGTCAAAACTTTTCTTTAGCCGCCACCCCACACACCCCCGTTCAGTGTTCCCCAGGATTTTGAAAATATGAATAATGTGCCGCGGCTCAAAAAAGGTTGGGAAACACTGCTGTATATGACATGTGGACTTCAATTCCCAGAATTCCTGAGCCAGCATGGGGAATGATGGCTGACTTGGGAATTCTGGGAGTTGAGAGTCCACGAGTAATATAAGGGCCAAGGGTTCCCACTTCAGCCCCAGGCATGGGCAGAAGCCGGAATGCCTGGAACTGTCGTTCCACTGGTGAAAATAGAGCACATAGGATCATTCCGGTAGAACCACTGGTGGGCGGGCGAGTGGGCTGGGCGGTGGGCCGCTTGCAGCGTGGCGCAGCAGGCAGGCACTGGCGGGGAGAAGCCACCATGTGGGATGAAGAGCGGCGAGTAGGTGGTGGTGGTGGTTGAACGGCAGCAGGCAGCTGCGAGCAGGAACTTACCTTTTTGCGTGTTTCCAGACTTTTTTCTCTTCTGCGCATGCGCAGCAGTGGAAAAAACCTCATAAATCTTGTGTCTGCACGAGCTGGTGTGAGATTTCCAGGTTTCTTTTTTGCTTCTGCACATGCGCAGAAGAAGTAAAAAAGATGTGCGCAAGTGCACAGTGCATGCGCGGAAGCTGAATCCCACAGTGAGGCGTGCTCCCAGCCCGTTCCTACAGGGCCAGGAATGGTGGCCTGCCCCTGCTTTGCCCTATACCATTCCAGATAAATGGCTGTCTAATTTCTTTTTGAAACCTCCAGTGGTGGATCACCCACGACTTCTGAAGGCCAACTGTCCCTCCCTCCATCCCTCCCTCTCTTCCTTCCTTCTGTTCTGTCGGGCTCTCTGGTAGAATCCTCCCAAAAATTCAAAGGTACAAATTTCAGACACACACACATTTGAAAATTCAAAACAATGTTCTTTATAATGAAAATTCACTTTAACTAAGCCCTCTTTTGGTATAGCAAAGAGCACTCGTCTCCAAACAAACTGGTAATTTGTTCAAGTCCCTTATGAGTTCTGTGATACTTAGCTTGCAGCTATGAGGCAATTCACAGTCCTTCTTCTTTCACAAAGTGAAACACAATTTGCTTTGGTTTGGTTTCAAAGCGGGGAAAAATCAACACACAAAGGTCGAAGTCAGCAAGGCAGGCACGAAACACAACGATCAGATAATCCTCCACAATGGCCATATCCACACGCTGCTATTTATAGTAGCCTCACTAATGACCACAGCCCCACCCAACCACAGGTGGCCTCATTTTCTTTGATAATAATCTCTCCGTTGTTGTTGCCTATGCATCGCTCTCCACATGCGTGGCTGTATCATTAACTCTTGTTCTGAATCCAAGGAGGAGATAGATAATTGATCTCCTTCTGAGCTGTCTGCCACAATCTCCTCCTCCCTGTCACTCATGTCTTCTTGGTCAGAGGAGCCTTCATCAACAGATTCCACCGGGGGCAAAACAGGCCTGCAGCATGTGGATGTCTCCCCCACATCCACAGTCCTTGGGGCAGGACCGCTGGGCCAGAACTAACCACAACACCTTCCTCCCACCCTCCCTCCCTCCCTCCCTCCTTTCCTTCCTTTATTTATTAGATTTCTATGCCGCCCTTCTCGAGGTGACTCAGTGTGGCGTACACCATTATAAATGCAAAAATATGTAAAGAAATCTAAATTACTATAAAATAATTATACAAAGTACTAAAATGTATTAGAAACCCCACATACAGTCCTACACATTCATCCAATCCAATCATACAGAGTATCAGCCGGAGACCATCTCATCACTCACGAACCCCATGCCCACCAGCAGAGGTAGGTCTTGAGAGCTTTACGAAAGACCAGAAGGGAGGGGGTGGTATGTATCTCCGGAGGGAGTTCGTTCCAGAGGGCCGGGGCCACCACAGAGAAGGCTCTTCCACTAGGTCCTGCCAACTGGCATTGTCTGGCTGATGGGACCGGGAGAAGGCCGACTCTGTGGGATCTAACCGGCCGCTGGGATACATGAGGCAGAAGACGGTCCAAAAGATAATCTGGTCCTAAACCATGTAGGGCTTTGTAGGTCATAAACAGCACTTTGAATTGTGCCCGGGACCAATTGGCAACCAGTGCAGCTCATGGAGTGATGTTGAAATGTGGGCAGATCTTGGTGCCCCTCTATAGCTCACGCGGCTGCATTTTGTACAATTTGTAGTCAGTTGTTCTCCCTGTCAGGAATTCCCTCCTTAATTCTAGGTTGACTCTGTCCTTGATCAGTTTATTTTATTTATTTTATTTTATTCAATTGTTCAATACACAAACACATAGGAAGAAAAATAGACATGTGATAATATAAATGAGGGTGAAAGTGAACTTAGAGGAGAGGATATATGAAAGGAAGAGAATATATAAGATAGGTGAAAGAAAGGAAAGACAGTTGGACAGGGGACGAAAGGCACACCAGAGCACTTATGTACGCCCCTTACTGGCCTCTTAGGAACCTGGAGAGGTCAATCTTGGAGAGTCTAAGGGAGAAGTGTTGGGGGTTAGGGGTTGACACAATTGAGTCCGGTAAAGAGTTCCATGCTTCAATAACTCTATTGTTGAAATCATATTTTTTACAGTCAAGTTTGAAGCGGTTCGTATTAAGTTTGAGTCTGTTGCGTGCTCTTGTGTTGTTGCGGTTGAAGCTGAAATAGTCATTGACCGGTAGGACGTTGCAGCATATGATCTTGTGGGCAATACTCAAATCGTGTTTTGGGCTCCGTAGTTCTAGGCTTTCTAAGCCCAGGATTGTTAGTCTATTTTCGTAGGATATTCTGTTTCAAGTTCTAGTTTCCATTCATTGTTTCTTATCTGACCTTCAGTTGGTTTGGAGAAGAGGTTGACCCCCTCCTCTCTGTGACAGCCCCTCGGTTATTGGAATAGTAGACAAACAGATGAACACAATAAACTCCCATTCTTCTTTATTGCTCCAAGGAAGGTTTCCAGGTTGAGCACACCTATTGTGCATGCTTTGGGAATAATGAAACCGATTAACAGATTGTTAATGTGTCTTGGTAACAGACCAAGCTGAGGCTTATAAAAACAATAAAACTTCCCAATCAATCTGATGTGTAACTAGGCACTGATAGAGCCTCTTCCAAGCCAGGAGAAAACTGCTTAGGGATTAATCTCACATCTCAGCAGCCTAACTGGCTTCCATGGGGTAGAAATTGCGGAGATGCTTAATGGTTGAAGGTTGGAAACAATTTTTTTTTTGGGAATGTGGAATTTTATCCCTGAGGATGCTGGAATTAAAAGCTTTCATCATACGCCAGGCAACAGGCAGGGATTCTCCAATTCTGTTTAATGTTCGGGACCGCCTGGAATGGAGCCAAACCAAAAAAGCTCATCTGTTTGGAACCCATATCGCATCTCAGACATTAACACCCTTGAAAATGTCCAAAGATACTTCACCAGAAGAGCCCTTCACTCCTCCACTCGAAACAGAATACCCTATGAGACTAGACTTTCAATCCTGGGCCTAGAAAGCCTAGAACTAAGACGCCTTAAACACGATCTAAGTATTGCCCACAAGATCATATGCTGCAACGTCCTGCCTGTCAAAGACTACTTCAGCTTCAACCACAACAACACAAGAGCACACAACAGATTTAAACTTAATATTAACCGCTCCAAACGTGACTGTAAAAAATATGACTTCAGTAACCGAGTTGTCGAAGCGTGGAACTCATTACCGGACTCCATAGTGTCATCCCCAAACCCCCAACACTTTACCCTTAGATTATCTACGGTTGACCTATCCAGATTCCTAAGAGGTCAGTAAGGGGAGAGTACAAGTGCACTAGAGTGCCTTCTGTCACCTGTCCTATTGCTCTCCTATATCTCCTATACCTTTCTTCTATTCCTATATCTCTTCTTCTATTCTTTCATTGATATGTTCTATTATTATATCTTCTTTTCTATTACTTCTTAGATATATTTTACTATGAGTATCTCCTCTATAACCTTCATCATGTATTTTACTATGTTTACATATATATATATATACCCACTAAACCCTCATTGTGTATTGGACAAAATAAATAAATGAATGAATGAATGAATGAATAGATAAATAAATAAGTAAGTAAGTAAGTAAGTAAGTAAGTAAGTAAGTAAGTAAGTAAGTAAGTAAGTAAGTAAGTAAATAAATAAATAAATAAATAAATAAATAAATAAATAAATAAATCCCACGGGATGTTACACCACAGATATACATTCCAAAACAGTCGACTAATCAGTAAACATCAACTGCAACAACTATTCACGATGTCACCCCTAATACCTTGCAATTCACATATCAAATGATCTAAGTGCCAAAGCCCACTGCAATAACATCGCCAAAAAGGCTTCAAGAGTTGTAAACCTAATCGTACGTAGCTTCTGCTCTGGTAATCTCACACTACTAACCAGAGCATACAAAACTTTTGCCAGACCAGTCCTTGAATATAGCTCATCAGTCTGGAACCCACAACACATTTCAGACATAAACACTCTAGAAAATGTCCAGAGATACTTTACTAGAAGAGTCCTCCACTCCTCCACTCACAACAGAAAACCCTATGCAACTAGTCTTACAATGCTAGGCTTAGAAAGCTTAGAACTATGTTGCCTTAAATACGACCTAAGCATAGCCCATAAAATCATCTGCTACAGCGTCCTTCCTCTCAATGGCTGCTTCAGCTTCAACCACAACAACACATGAGCACACAACAGATACAAACTTAAAGTAAACTGCTCTAAACTCGACGACAGGAAATACGACTTTAGTAATCGAGTAGTTAATGCATGGAACTCACTACCAGACTCTGTAGCATCATCACCTAACCCCCCAAAACGTTACCCTTATATTATTCATTGTTGACCTCTCCCGACCTACCTACCTACCTACCTACCTATCATCTACCATCTACTGATTCTTAAGAGGTCAGTAAGTGGCATGCAAAAGTGCACCAGTGTGCCTTCCGTTCCCTGTCCTAATGTTTATCTTTTACTAGTATCATCATTATTATTATTATTTATTAGATTTGTATGCCGCCCCTCTCCGAAGACTCGGGTCGGCTCACTACAACAATAAAAAACAGTATAGACAATGGAACAAATCTAATAATAAGAATTATATAAAAGACCACAACTGTTAAAAAAACAAACAAACCATACAACACATACATACCAAACATAAAATATAAGAGAGCCTGGGGGAGATGTCTTAGTTCCCCCATGCCTGGCGATATAGGTGGGTTTTGAGTAACTTGCGAAAGACAAGGAGGGTGGGGGCTGTTCTAATCTCCGGGGGGAGTTGGTTCCAGAGGGCCGGGGCCGCCACAGAGAAGGCTCTTCCCATGGGTCCCGCCAGCTGACAATGTTTGGTCAACGGGACCCGGAGAAGGCCAACTCTGTGGGACCTTATCGGCCGCTGGGATCCATGCGGTAGAAGGCGGTTGCGGAGGTATTCTGGTCCAATCATGTATATAAATATTATTATACCTTTGTATACCACCAATACATACTTGACAAAACAAACACAAAACAAATAAATAAATCTGCAAACATCAACTAATCTGCAAACATCAACTGCATCAACTGCTCAAGGTGTGACCCCATCAGCTAATCAGGATGTTACAACACAGCCAACCAACCCATTTGCAGCTATTAAAGCAGCACTCCACACGCACACACCAATATATATAGAAAGATGGCAGCTCTGACCATGCTTTGTTTGCCCTAGCACAAAGCCGAAAACACTAGCCTGAAGATGATGAGTGGGACCCCGTCGAGATGTTGCCAAGGTTCTATCAATCTTACACAGGAGCAGACCCGAATCTGCCAAGACCTACATACCTATACCCATGAAAATCAGACACACACACACAAATTTTACTTGCATTTTTACATGCTTTCAAACTGCTAATTTGGCAGAAGCTTGGACAAGTAACAGGAGCTCACTTCATTATTTGTTTGTTTGTTTGTTTGTTTGTTTGTTTGTTTGTTTGTTTGTTTACTTACTTACTTACTTACTTACTTACTTACTTACTTACTTACTTACTTACTTACTTATTTATTTGATTTGTATGCCGCCCCTCTCCGTAGACTTGGGGCAGCTAACAACAGTAATAAAAAACATCATATAAATCCAGTACTAAAACAACTAAAAAACCCTTATTGTAAAACCAAACATCCCTACAAACAAACATAACATGCATAAATTGTAAAGGCCTGATGGAAGAGGTGGGTTTTAAGGAGCTTACGAAAGGTGAGGAGGGTGGGGGCAATTCTAATCTCTGGGGGGAGTTGGTTCCAGATTTCCAGGACCGCCACAGAGAAGGCTCTTCCCCTGGGCCCCACCAAATGATATTGTTTTGTTGACGGGACCCGGAGAAGGCCCACTCTGTGGGACCTAACCGGTCGCTGGGATTCATGCGGCAGAAGGCGGTCTCGTAGATACCCTGGTCCGGTTCCATGAAGGGCTTTATAGGTCATAACCAACACTTTGAATAGTGCCCGGAAACTGATCGGCAACTAATGCAGACTGCGGAGTGTTGGTATTACATGTGCATTTTGGGAAAGCCCATGATTGCTCTCGCAGCTGCATTATGCTGGTCTAAGGATTCAAACTACCAAACCGTCAACATTTCTGATCAAGAAGCTCAGCATATTAGTCACTGAGCCACTATGTATGTATGTATGTATGTATGTATGTATGTATGTATGTATGTATGTATGCATGCATGTATGTACAGTGGTACATTTACTTATGAACTTAATTTGTTCCGTGACTAGGTTCATAAGTAGAAAAGTTTGTAAGAAGAAGCAATTTTTCCCATAGGAATCAATGTCAAAGCAAATAATGCGTGCGATTGGGGAAATCACAGTGAGGGTGGAGGCCTTCTTTCCTCCCAGGAGATTCCCAGAGAGGCCCCACAGAGACTTTTCCCCACCTTTTCCAGGACTATTTCCTCCCAGGAGATTCCTACAGAGGTCCCTTAGATGCTTCTTCCTGCCTTTTCTGGCCCTATTTCTTCCCAGGAGATTCCTAGAGAGGCCCCACGGAGGCTTCTCCCCACCTTTTCCAGCCCTGTTTCCTCCCAGAAGATTCATAGAGAGGCCCCATGGAGGCTTCTCTCTGCCTTTTCTGGTTACAGGTTCAGAGGCTCGGGTTTGTAAGTGGAAAATAGTTCTTGAGAAGAGGCAAAAAAATATTGAACACCTGGTTCTTATCTAGAAAAGTTCATAAGTAGAGGCGTCCTTAGGTAGAGGTACCACTGTATATTTTATCCCTTAAATTACTTGGTCATTTTTTTTAACCGATAGGCGGTCAGATGAATAATCTAACATCAGCAAAGGAGGCCAGATCTATTCCGGATTCTGCTAATTAAAACCACACAATTCTTAGTGAAAGGAGAGGGAGGGGGAGAAAGATAAAGATTGTTTCTTTTGTCTTTCTCTTATTTTTTTTATTATACTGCCAGGGTTCTTTTTTTAAAAAAAAAACTGGTTTAAAAATAAAATAAAGGTCAGCCGTTAATTAGCGGCTTTCTGAAAGTATCCATTAATATTACATAAATTACAGGCTCAAAAAATCCAATTAGTGGACCAAGTTGTATTGGAACTAAATACATCATTTAATTTGGGGGCTGCAGTGTGAAATGAGTTCTAGGATAGAAATCGATAGAGACTGGGAGAGAGGTGTGTGTGTGTTTGTGTGTGTGTTAGACACCCTGCCTCATATTCCTTCGACTTCTGCTTCTGTCCAAAAGTCCAAGTACAGTGGTACCTCATGATACGAACCCCTCGTCTTACGAACAACCCGAGATACGAACCCGGAGTTCAGAAAATGTTTGCCTCTTCTTACAAACTTTTTTCTTCTTACGAACCCGGCTGTCGCTTTTTGAAACAGCCGGGGGCCTTCCCAGCATCCTCCTGAACCCGAACGCCAAACCCGAATTTCCGGGTTCAGCGTTCGGGAGGCCACCAAGAAGCCCCCCGGCTGTTTTAAAAGGTGACAGCTGGGCGGCGGGGCTTCCCAGCGGCTTCCCGAATGCCAAACCCGGAAGTTCGTCAAAAGTTCGGGTTCTGGAGGCCGCTGGGAAGCCCTGCCGCCCGGCTGTCACCTTTTAAAACAGCCAGGGGGCTTCCCAGCAGCCTCCTGAACCCAAACACCAAAACCGAACTTCCGAGTTCAGTGTTCGGGAGGCTGCCGAGAAGCCCCCCAGCTGTTTCAAAAGGTGACAGCCGGGCGGCGGCGTTTTTTTTGCGGGGTTTTTTTTGTTGTTGCACGGATTAATTGACTTTACATTTCGTCTTACGAACCTCCCCCGGGAACCAATTAGGTTCGTAAGACGAGGTATTACTGTATATGGCAAAAACCATGATAAGCAGGTGGACAAATTTGCTTTCTTTAAATGCCACACATACAAATACAAACATTCATGTTTTCTGAAGTTACAACATTATTTTTTTAAAATAAGTGACTTATGGCTTGTTTTTATACTTGTTTTTCTTTTCTTTTTTCTTTTTTAAATAATTTTTATTTCAAATATGTAGATAAACAAGACAAAACAAGGACAAAACTTTACATAGCCCACCCCACCCCTGCTGTTTTCCTGTCAGACTAATTTACATCTCTTGTACGGTGTACACAACCAACGGTTAACTGTTCGGTCTTAAGTATGACCAATTTTCAAATTTCAAATAATCAACGTCCATTGACCCATCTAATCCATTACTACAAAAATCTTAATTTAATTTAATGTTTTTTTATGTGATGCAGCATTCTTTTTATTTCTTCTTCTGTCCAACCATATATAGAATTCTCCCCACACCTCATTATTGTGGTTAGCTCTGGCCCAGCTCCTGCCCCAAGGACTGTGGATGTGGGGGAGACATCCACATGCTGCAGGCCTGTTTTGCCCCCGGTGGAATCTGCTGATGAAGGCTCCTCTGACCAAGAAGACATGAGTGACAGGGAGGAGGAGAGTGTGGCAGACAGCTCAGAAGGAGATCAATTATCTATCTCCTCCTTGGATTCAGAACAAGAGTTAATGATACAGCCACGCATGCGGAGAGCGATGCATAGGCAACAACAACTGAGAGATTATTATCAAAGAAAATGAGGCCACCTGTGGTTGGGTGGGGCTGTGGTCATTAGTGAGGCTACTATAAATAGCAGCGTGTGGATATGGCCATTGTGGAGGATTATCTGATCGTTGTGTTTCGTGCCTGCCTTGCTGACTTCGACCTTTGTGTGTTGATTTTTCCCCGCTTTGAAACCAAACCAGAGCAAATGGTGTTTCACTTTGTGAAAGAAAAAGAACTGTGAATTGCCTCACGGCTGCAAGCTAAGTATCACAGAAATCATAAGGATTCGGAACAAGAGTTAATGATACAGCCACGCATGTGGTGAGCGATGCATAGGCAGCAACAACTGAGAGATTATTATCAAAGAAAATGAGGCCACCTGTGGTTGGGTGGGGCTGTGGTAATTAGTGAGGCTGCTATAAATAGCAGCCTGTGGATTTGGCCATGGTGGAGGGTTATACAAATGGGCAAACCAGAAGTGTGTTTTCTGAATTTCTGGTTTGCTGTTATGCTGTTTTTTGCACTCAAGAGAGTTCAGGGAAGCTTCCTGAAGCCCCGGAGTGCAAAAAACAACACAATGGGCAAACTGGAAGTGCGTTTTCCCAACCTTTCGGTTTGCACATTTGGGCAGTTTTTTCCAGCTACTAGGCTTCAGAAAGGCCTGTGCGCAATCGCGGGGGACAGCACAAGTGGGGTGTGCATGTTTGTGAGGGAGGGAAGGGGTGTGGGTGGGCATGTGCACACATGCTAGCCCAACCACACACACTCCTTTTGGCATAGGAACCAAAAAAGGTTCTCCATCACTGGTGTATGTCCTCCTGCTTGAGTAGGAGGTTGGACTGGAAGACCTTCAAGGTTCCTTCCAGGTTTGTTTGTTTGTTTGTTTGTTTGTTTGTTTGTTTGTTTGTTTGTTTATTCATTCATTCATTCATTCATTCATTCATTCATTCATTCATTTATTTATTTATTTATTTATTTATTTATTTATATTTGTATGCCGCCCCTCTCCGCAGACTCGGGGCGGCTCACAACAAAGTGAAAACAATTTACAACAACTATTCTTTTCCTCTTCCTCTTCCTCTTCCTCTTCCTCTTCCTATATGTTCCTGTTCCTTTTCCTACACCTAATTCTATCTATTCTATTCTATTCTATTCTATTCTATTCTACTCTACTCTACTCTACTCTACTCTATTCTATTCTAGCCAGAGTGGTTTTTATTTCAGAAGCTTCAAGAAGCTTCCATTTGTCCTTTCAGAAGCCCTTTCTGTGACCTTTGGAAAACTGTAAAGGCAGGGCACAAAATAATAGAGGAAGTTAAAAAAGAAAGAATGAAAGCAGATCCTGGTAACTACAAATTGATCAGCCTGACACGAAGACCAGGCAACAACATTATTAATCACTCTGTTTGTGAGCAGTTAGACAAGGAGGCACAGTTTGGTGTTAGCCAACATGTTTCATCACGAATGCTCATGGCAGACTATCCCACATCTCCTTGTTTGATAGAGTGACCTCTTTAGTCGGCTGCAGGAATGGAGTGGAGATAGTGTATCTTGTCTTCTGCAAAGCATTTGACAATATCTCCCATTAAATCCTTGTAGGAGAGAAGACAAAATACTTGTGCCTATGTCTTCAGATGGAGGCAGATCTGATCGAGCAATCGTAGCAAAGTGGGGGAAATATATACTGCTCAAAAATATAAAAATAAAGAGGACACTCAAATAACACATCCTAGATCTAAATGAGCTTGCATGCCAGCAGATATGGCTCTGCATGCCACCTGTGGCATTGATGCCATAGGTTCGCCATCACTGGCTTAGACAATGTAGAACTATGCTGCCTTCGGTATGACCTAAGCGTAGTTCATAAAATTATCTGCAACAATGTCCTACCTGTCAATGACTAATTCAGCTTCAACAGCAATAATACACCAGCATACAATAGATGCAAAATTAAAGTGAGCCACTCTAAACTCGATTACAGAAAATATGACTCTAGCAACAGAGTGTTCAATGCCTGGAATGTTGTTGATGACCTTTAAAGCCCTACATGGCATCGGACCAGAATACCTCCAGGATCGTCTTCTGCCGCACGAATCCCAGCAGCCGAACAGGTCCCACAGAGTTGGCCTTCTCCGGGTCCCGTCGACTAAATAATGTTGTCTGGCGGGGCCCAGGGGAAGAGCCTTCTCTGTAGTGGCCCCCTACCCTCTGAAATCAACTCCCTCCAGAGATCAGGACTGCCCCTACCCTCCTTGTCTTTCGCAAATTACTTAAGACCCACCTGTATCACCAGGCATGGGGGAATTGAGACATCTCCCCCAGGCTTATAAAGTTTTATGTATGGTAGGCTTGTGTTGCATGGTTTTTAAATGATGGGTTTTTAGATGCTTTTTTAATATTGTCACATTTTTATTATTATTGTTGTGAGCCGCCCCGAGTCTCTGGAGAGGGGTGGCATACAAATCTAATAAATTATGTCAATACAACACAGCAAACAAGATCACTATGCTGGATTTCGTATTTCATCACCAGTCAGGCGCTTCCGAAGCACCTTGGACTGCATGACGTAGCAGCGAATTATGTTTGCCGACCCCAGTAAAGCGGCCTTTTGCAATTGACAGATGGAGATTTTGTCAATTCCGATGGTTTTCAAATGTCCACTGAGATCCTTTGGCACTGCGCCCAGTGTGCCAAGTACCACTGGGACCACTTTATTATTTCACTTTCACTACCACTGGGACCACATTATTATTATTATTATTATTATTATTATTATTATTATTATTATTATTATTATTATTATTATTATTATTATTATTATTATTATCTTGTACGGTAGTGATACCTATTGTATAGCATTCAGTTTAAAGTATAACCAATTTGCTTAATTACAAACTTTCAACATGCAAATATATATCTGGTCAAATAGTAGTATAATTCTTTTTTTATTAATTTTTTAATTAGTTTTAATTACAATATAAGACTCACACAACATAAAACAAGTATAGTACAATTCAAGTTTAAACTATTATTCTTAACTTAAATAAGATTTTTAACTTTATTTATTCCCTTTCATGTAGCAATCTTTGTGTTCAGTTTTTGGCTCAACCATATATAGAAATCTTTCCACACCTAGAAAAATCTTGTGTCTTCCTGGTCTTTCAGCTCCAATGTTAATGTATCTGCTTTTGTGCAATCTAACAGTTTTTAAACAGATTTCTATCATTCGACAATATATTTAATTTTTTTATGTTTACGTTTATATTTATACCTGCTATCTTGTACATGTTTGACAAACAAATAAAATAAATAATCTATTGTGGTTGTTCTTTTTCACCTCATTAATAAATTACACCAACTATACAGTTAATTATGAAGTTTGTGGACCAGAGAATGATAGTTATTTGATGCAAGAGTCACATCCAGTCTATGTTTTATACTATATGATGCAAGGTTTGTCATCTTTCTGCTTGTTATTCCTCCCGATAATGATGTCAAGTTTTAGAAGGATCTTAACAAACTGGGATATTGGAAAGAAATCAACAAGATGTTATTTGAATGGGCCTTAAATTATGGAAGGGAATAATGAAGACATGAAATGGATCATATTCATTCATTCATTTTCATTCATTTATTAGATTTGTATGCCGCCCCTTTCCGTAGACTCGGGGCGGCTCACAACACAATAAAACAGTTCATAACAAATCTAATAATTTACAATTTAAAATATTTTTAAAAACCCAATTATTAAGCAAACATACATACAAGCATACCATACATAAATTGTATAGGCCCAGGGGAAATATCTTAGTTCCCCCATGCCTGACGACAAAGGTGGGTTTTGAGGAGTTTACGAAAGACAAGGAGGATGGGGGCAGTTCTAATCTCTGGGGGGGAGCTGGTTCCAGAGAGTCGGGGCCGCCACAGAGAAGGCTCTTCCCCTGGGGCCCGCCAACCAACATTGTTTAGTTGACGGGACCCGGAGAAAGCCCACTCTGTGGGACCTAATCAGTCGCTGGGATTCATGTGGCAGAAGGCGGTCTCGGAGATATTCTGGGAGAGCACTGAATGGCAAAAGGATCTAGCTTTCTCGGGTGGATCATAAGTGGAAGGAGAGACAACAAACTCACTACCAGACTCCGTAGTATCATCCCCTAACCCCCAAAATTTTACCCTTAGACTGTCTGTGGTTGACCTCTCCAGATTCCTAAGGGTCAGTAAGGGGCGTGCATAAGTGCACCAGTGTGCCCTCCGTCCCCTGTCCTAATGTCTCTTTATGTTTTACTTGCATCATGAATATGAACTCCATTATTTTAATGATCATTTTCTTCTCTATTACCCCAATGCTTTTCTAATCCATTTTCATGTATATTTCATGTTATTTCTATTCATTAGGTACTAGACAAAAGAAACAAACAAATAAATAAACATAAGTGAGGAAGAAGAACAAGAGGACCCTGTTCTCCATGTGTGCATGTGTATAGCTTCCAAAAAGCAGGAATGTCTCTCCCATATCCCATATATCTTCTATCCCTATATCTTTTCTTCTATTCTCACATTGATATATTTTATTTCTATATTCTCTCTTCTATTCTTCCTCTGATATATTTTCCTCGGAGTGTCCTCTATTACCTTCATTGTGTATCATGGTGTATTGGACTAACTAACTAACTAACTAACTAACTAACTAACTAACTAACTAACTAACTAACTAACTAACTAACTAACTAACTAACTAACTCATTACCGGATTCCATAGTGTCATCCCCAAACCCCCAACACTTTACCCTTAGATTATCTACGGTTGACCTATCCAGATTCCTAAGAGGTCAGTAAGGGCTGAGTACAAGTGCCCTAGAGTGCCTTCCGTCCCCTGTCCTATTGCTCTCCTATATCTCCTATACCTTTCTTCTATTCCTATATCTCTTCTTCTATTCTTTCATTGATATGTTCTATTCCTATATCTTCTCTTCCATTCTTTCTTAGATATATTTTACTATGAGTATCTCCTCTATAACCTTCATGATGTATTTTACTATGTGTATATAGATATATACCCACTAAAACCCTCGTTGTGTATTGGACTAAATGAATGAATGAATGAATGAATGAATGAATGAATGAATAAATAAATAAATAAATAGATAAATAAATAGATAAATAGATAAATAAATAAATAGATAGATAGATAGGTAGGTAGGTAGGTAGGTAGGTAGGTAGGTAGGTAGGTAGATAGATAGATAGATAGATAGATAGATAGATAGATAGATAGATAGATAGATAGATAAATAAATAAATAAATAAATAAAAGTTGCAATTCCGGGATGCATCAACAGAAGTATAACATGTTGATTGATAATTTAGTGTCCTATGATTCTGACAAAGTGTTGTATCTTATGATTCATGATGAATGTATTTTTATGATGATTATGATGATTGACCACTAAAAGCTTTTATGTACGCTGAGATCTTATGCACCAAAGACAAATTCCTTGTGTATTCAATCACACTTGGCCAAAAAAGGAACTCTGCTATTCTATTCTATTCTATTCTATTCTATTCTTATTTGTGTTATGCATAAGGAACAGTTGCTGGCATGGTAATCTATGTCCCATGTCTCTATCAGTGGATGTTTTGAACACTTTTTTTTAAAAAAAATACCCAATGTTCTTCCTCGTCATCTCAATGCAAAATGGAAGTCAATCATTCTGTGGTTTCTTTCAAAAGCCACCTTGGTCTTTAATCCATTCCTTTTCCAGGTTTGCTAACACCATTTGCAGAAATAAGAGTAGGAGGCACCAACCGTTTAGAGCTAACAAGTCAATGAAGTCATGTTTACATCGCTACTCTGTTCTCTTTATTGCTATGGGAGCAGCTAGTTAGGAGAATGGAAAGAGCTTTGGCAAAGACATTATTTTTTTGGTACAATTAGCCCACATAACATCCATCTAGCATAATGACTGGAATTACAGAAGAAAACACACACTCTGAACCATGCTAATGAGGAATGAGAGATGCCTCGCTTTCTTAGCCAGCAACGGGGAAGAACAAGCTTAGATTTAGACTTTATTGGAATATGGAATGACTTTATTGTCACTTGTAATTTATACTAAGCGGCATAAAATGAAATTCCATTGCGTACAGCCCTCAAAGAGTCACATTTCCAACATGCGCTATTGGATAATATGCACTATTATATTGTACATTATATTGTATATTGTATAAAATATACAGTAAATAGAATAGAATGGAATAGAATGGAATGGGATTTATTTATTTATTTATTTTATTTATTCATTTGTCCAATACACAAATACATAGGAAGAAAAATAGACATGTAGTAACATATATAAGGGTAAAAGTGAACTTAGAGGAGAGGATATATGAAAGAAAGAAAATATATATGATAAGTGAGAGAAAGGAGAGACAATTGGACAGGGGACGAAAGGCACACCAGTGCACTTATGTACGCCTCTTACTGGCCTCTTAGGAACCTGGAGAGCTCAATCGTGGAGAGTCTAAGGGAGAAATGTTGGGGGTTAGGGGTTGACACAATTGAATCCGGCAATGAGTTCCACGCTTCGATAACTCGATTGTTGAAATCATATTTTTTACAGTCAAGTTTGGAGAGATTTGTATTAAGTGTGAATCTGTTGCGTGCTCTTATGTTGTTGCGGTTGAAGTAGTCATTGACCGGTAGGACATTGCAGCATATGATCTTGTGGGCAATACTCAAATTGTGTTTTAGGCACCATAGTTCTAGGCTTTCTAGGCCCAGGATTGTTAGTCTATTTTCGTAGGATATTCTGTTTTGAGTGGAGGAGGGAAGGGCTCCTTGGACATTTTCAAGGGTGTTGATGTCTGAGATGTGGTATGGGTTCCAGACAGATGAGCAGTAGTCCAGGATGGGTCTGGCAAAAGTTTTGTAGGCTCTTGTGAGTAGTGTGAGGTTGCCTGAGCAGAAGCTGCGTAGGATCAGGTTAAAAAACTCTAGAAGCTTTTTTGGCGATATTGTTGCAGTGGGCTTTAGCACTTAGGTCATTCGATATTAGAATGGAATAGAATAGAATAGAATAGAATAGAATAGAGAAAATATGGAATAGGATAGGATAGGATAGGATAAGACAGGACAAGACAGAATAGAATAGAACAGTGATGGTGAACCTGTGGCACAGGTGCCACAGGTGGCATGCGGAAACATATCTGCTGGCACGTGAGCCGTTGCCCTAGCTCAGCTTCAACACACATGTATGTACCAGGCAGCTGATTTTTGACTCACACAGAGACTCTGGGAGGGGATTTTTGGTTTCCAGAGAGCCTCCGGGGGGATGGAGGAGGGCATTTTTACCCTCCTCCAGCTCTAGGGAAGCCTTTGGAGCCTAGGGAGTGTTCTGTCTGGGTCCCCCCAGACGCCAACACCAACCAAAAAGAGTATCCAGACATACTGGTAAAAAGCAAAGGCAGTTTATATACTGGAAAGCAAACACAGGTAACACAAACTGTTCTTACAGACAGGAACACGATGAAGCTTCACAGAGGTTGCACGAAGGCCATGAAAGAAAACAGGATTCTTGCTGGCAAAAACAACACTGGAGATAATAAAACCCACGCCTCCCCCAAGTCTTTCAGCCTTCTAGGCCACAAGCCAAGATCAGAGACGCCAAGAATCGAAGCAAGGTCACAGGACTCCCAGGTGATAACTCTCCACAAGACTGTAAGGGCGGGCCTGCCTTTTCAACACTGCTGAGGAGAACCACACCCAAACCCAGCTGTTGCCAATTCAGGGATGGAAATACCTTTCTAATTGGCCCCTTCTTTGAGCTGCACGTCTCTGCCTCATGTCTGTTATAGCCTGTGCGTCTTCATCCAATGAATCCAGGCTACTAGCTTGGGAGAGCCCCCCCCCCCCCCGGGGGTCTCAGGCTGCTCTTCCTCCTCCTCTTCCTGATGTTCCTCTCCCCCGTCTGCCTGGTCCTCCCCCTCCTGGTCACTGTCCTCCTCCTCTGGGCATGGATCCGGCAGAGCTCCAGCCGGTCCCTGAGGAGCCTCAGGCTGAATCACAACAGGGAGAGTGAAACATGAGTGTACTGGGCCCAACAGAAGTTGGGAAAGAGGCCGTTTCCAGTCTCCAGAGGGTCTCCGGGGGATGGGGAAGCTGCTTTCACCCTCCCTAGGAATTGAATTAGGGTGTGGACACTCACTCATTCGCGATAGTGCACACACACGCTCTTTCAGCACCCAAGGAAAAAAAAGATTTGACATCACTATACTAGAAGCTTATCCGTAGCCACATGGACAATCTAATCTTTTGCAGGGACATTGAAACAGTTGACATGCACCAGTTTATTTATTTATTTTATTTGTTTGTTTGTTTTTTGTTTGTTTGTTTTGTCAATCCTAGGTCTAGAAAGCTTAGAACTACATCGCCTAAAACACGATCTAAGTATTGCCCACAAGATCATATGCTGCAACGTCCTGCCTGTCAATGACTATTTCAGCTTCAGTCGCAACAACACAAGAACACGCAACAAATTCAAACTTAATATTAACTGCTCCAAACTTGACTGTAAAAAATATGACTTCAGCAACCGAGTTGTCAAAGCATGGAACTTATTACCTAACTCAGTAGTGTCAACCCCTAATCCCCAACATTTTTCCCTTAGACTATCCACGATTGACCTCTCCAGGTTCCTTAGAGGTCAGTAAGGGGCATGCATAAGTGCACAAATGTGCCTTCCGTCCCATGTCCAATTGTCTCTCCTTATCTCATTAATCTTTTCTTCCTTTCAAATTTGTTTGCCTATACTTTTATATCTTTTCTTCTATTCTTTTCTTTATTTATATTACTACATATCTATTCTCTTCGATGTGTATTATTTATTGGACAAAATAAATAAATAAATAAATAAATAAATAAATAAGTAAGTTCATGTTGGTGGTATGCAAATATATAATAATATTCATATACATGATACTAGTAAAAAAAGAAACATTAGGATAGGGGATGGAAAGTACGCTGGTGCACTTATGCACTGACCTCTTAGGTATAGGGAGAGGTCAACAGTGGATAGTCCAAGAGTAAAGTTTTGGGGCTTAGGTGAAGATACTACAGAGTCTGGTTGTGAGTTCCATGCATCAACTACTTGGTTACTAAGTTGTATTTCCTGCAGTTGAGTTTAGAGCAGTTATTAAGTTTGTATCTGCTGTGTGCTCCTGTGTTGTTGAGATTGTAGCTGAAGTAGTCGCTCACAGGAAGAACGTTGTAGCAGATGATTTTGTGGGCTATGCTTAGATCGTGTTTAAGGCTAGGTAGTTCTAAGCTTTCTAAACCTAGGATTGTAAGTCTGGTTGCATAGGGTATTTTGTTGCGAGTGGATGAGTGGAGGGCTCTTCTGGTAAAGTATCTCTGGATGTTTTCTAGAGCAGTAATTTTCAACCTTTTTTGAGCCGCGGCACATTTTTTACATTTACAAAACCATGGGGCACATTGAGGGGAGGGGGGGCAGCTAAAAAAAGTTTGGACAAAAAAAATTCTTTCTCTCTCTTCCTCCATTTTGCTCTATTTCTCTCTCCCTCCCTCTTTCTCTCCCTTCCTCTTTTTTTCTCTCTCGCCATCCCTCTTTCTTTCTCTGTTCCTCCTTCCTCTTTTTTGCTCTCTTTCTCTTTCCTCCTTACCTCCCTCTATGTCTTTCTCTCTCCCACCTTCCATCCCTCTCTTTCTCTCTCTCTCTCTTTCTTTCTCTCTCTTGTTCTCTTTCTCTCTCTTTGCTTTCTTTCTTTCTTTCTCTCTCTCTCTCATTCTCTCTCTTGTTCTCTTTCTCTCTCTTTGCTTTCTTTCTTTCTTTCTCTCTCTCTCTCATTCTCTTTCTTTTTCTCTCTCTTGCTTTCTTTCTTTCTCTCCCTCTCTTTCTCTCTCTCTTGTTTTCTTTCTCTCTCTCTTGCTCTTTCTTTCTCTCTCTCTCTCTCTCTTTCTTTCTCTCTCTTTCTTTCTCTCTCTGAGCTTCGCCGCACACATGACCATGTCTCATGGCACACTAGTGTGCCATGGCACACTGGTTGAAAAACACTGTTCTAGAGTGTTGGTGTCTGAAATGCATTGTGGGTTCTAGATAGATGAGCTGTATTCAAGGATTGGTCTCGCAAAAGTTTTGTATGGTCTGGTTAGTAGTGCGAGATTGCCAGAGCAGAAGCTACGTAGGATTAGGTTAACAACTCTTGAAGCCTTTTTGGCGATGTTGTTGCAAACTGAAGCCAGAGTATCAATCAAGCATTCTTGCCAAGCCTACTTAGCATGTTTCCTCTGATTTACTGTTGACTGATTGACCACCATGTCTGGGTAGACAGAAGACAAATTGACACAAGTTTAATTAAAATTCAAGACCTTCCATTCCTTTGAGGGTGTGACTAACTTCTTTTTACACAACCAGGATCCCCACAGATATTCCAAACCCCTTTTTTTCCTGAAGGAATTATGCTTTATATATTCAAAATAATTACCACACTCAAAATCCAACAACAATAACAGTCCACCACCCACCAATGTAGAAACATAGAAACAAAGAAGACTTGACGGCAGAAAAAGACGTCATGGTCCATCTAGTCTGCCCTTATACTATTTCCTGTATTTTATCTTACAATGGATATACAATGTTTATCCCAGGCAACTGAACTCGCAGAGAGCTGTCCAAGGTGCTGAACTGAATTGTCCCTGTGTCTTTTCTGAGTATGAGTGACTAAAATCTAGTAAACATAGAAATATAGAAGATTGGCGGCAGAAAAAGACGTCCTGGTCCATTTAGTCTGCCCTTATACTATTTCCTGTATTTCATCTTAGGATGGATATATGTTTATCCCAGGCATGTTTAAATTCAGTTACTGTTGATTTACCAACCACGTCCACTGGAAGTTTGTCCCAAGCATTTACTATTTCAGTAAAATAATATTTTCTCATGTTGCTTTTGATCTTTCCCCAACTAACCTCAGATTGGGCCCCCTTGTTCTTGTGTTCACTTTCCTATTAAAAACACTTCCCTACTGGACCTTATTTAGCCCTTTAACATATTTAAATGTTTCGATCATGTCCCCCCTTTTCCTTCTGTCCTCCAGATTATACAGATTGAGTTCATTAAGTCTTTCCTGATACGTTTTACGCTTAAGACCTTCCACCATTCTTGTAGCCCGTCTTTGGACCCGTTCAATTTTGTCAATATCTTTTTGTAGGTGAGGTCTCCAGAACATGTAACACACAAACAGAAATCCTTGTTTGGATGCCACCCAAATTCCCTAAATAACTGATTCAACTACATCAAAATTTCTTTATATTGTCATTCTTAAGTACCTCTGGCTTATCCCTGAAAGACGAGCCGTCAAGGGAGAACGGAAACAGTTGTCTTCCCCACCTCACAAAACTGTCAATGACAACATAAAGAGGAGAGAGAAATGGTGGGATTATACAGTAAACCCAATTAAAATACAAAGCTTGAGCATTCCATTGGCCACATGATGTTTGCTTCCTTATGGGTGACATTTTTATTAGTTTTGTAGCAAGTTTCAGCAGCCCAGCAGATGGTGAATTTGGGACTGATTCCAAAATAAAATAAAATTTTAAAATCTATGCAAGTTTCAGATTTGGACTGCTCAAAAAAATCCCCAAAGCTTTAGACACCCTGAAAGGAGAGCAGATCCTGCCAAGGATGGTCCATGGATTAATCCATGAAACCATAAAAGGATAGAATAATAGAATTGGAATTGACCTTGGAAATCTTCTATTCTATCCCTCTGCTTGAGCAAGAGATCTTATACCATTTCAGATAAATGATTGTCCAGTCTCTTTTTGAAAGCCTCTAATGATGGAACATGCACAACCTCTGAAGACAAGCTGATCTCACTATTAGAAGATAGATAGATAGATAGATAGATAGATAGATAGATAGATAGATAGATAGATAGATAGATAGATGGTGTTAGTACAGGGTACATGGTTGTTAGGGATTGCCGTTGTAAACTGCATATTGTACACTTGTACCAAACTTGTACTTAAAGAGTTAATGTGCACTTAAGGAGTTAACTTGTACTTGAAGAGTTAATATTCAAGGCTGTTTTGTCACTTCGTCAGTGAAGCTATAACAGCTCATTATTCTGCTCAGTCATTTCCTTTTCACTTTGCCTGAGAGAGGGGGAGTTGTGTTTACGCTTCGTGCGTATCTTCTTGTATAAGCTTTGTGCTTATTATCTATATTGTATTTTGCTTTGTGCTTCTAATCTTGTAATTGCTCAGTGCTTATTATCCAGTATTTGCTTCGTGCTTATTCTGGATTGTTTATATTTTGTTTATATGTAAATAATACTTATTTAACTAAGTCTGTGTCTTGGCTTTATCACACATCAACGCTCTGTTAAAATTCTCTGCTCGGTGTATGTCGAAGGTCTCATAGCTTAGCTAAACTGAGACATGCCAACAGATAGATAGATAGATAGATAGATAGATAGATAGATAGATAGATAGATAGGTAGTAGGTAGGTAGGTAGATTTCTCTATTGGCCAAGTGTTGGTGCATATACTCTCAATGTACATAAAAGAAAATATATATTTGTCAAGAATCATAAGGTACAATGCTTAATGATTGTCACAGGGGTCAAATTAACAATGAGGAAACAATCAATATAAAATAAATTGTAAGAATACGGTAGGGTAAGGTAAGATAGGATAGAACGGAATGGAATAGAATGGGATAGAATGGGATAGAAATTAGAATGGAATAGAATAGAATAGAATGGAATGGAACGGAATGGAATAGGAAAGGATGGGATGGGATGGGATGGGATGGGATGGGATGGGATGGTATAGAATAGAATAGAATCACATAGAATGGAACAGAATGGAATGAAATGAAATGGAAAGAATAGAACAGAAGTTGGAAGGGGTATATATAGCTGACAGGATTGGATACTGTAGCCTAGAGGTTAATTCTCTGCCTTACAAGGCAAAGGTTGCAGGTTCAAGTCCCAGTGAGGGTATGGCTAGCTGATGAGGCCAAAATAAGGCCGAAATAGATCTATCTTAGTCTCTCTTAATTTTCAAATTCAGGAGAAAAAACACGTGACATATATATAATTGGGTATACCATGGTGCTTCAACAGAAAATATATATATATATATATATATATATATATATATATATATATATATATATATATATATATATATATATATATATAATCCTTCTGTTATGCCGGGCTTCACGTTACAAGCCCCAATTAAGTCAGAAATGTAAATTCAAACACACACGCTGTTGTAAAGTAAACAGAAAAACCGTTTATCCAAAATGAAGCTGGGCACACACTTTAAAACTGAGCAAATTACAGATAAGCAGATAAGAACAGCTGTGGAAGCGTCACAGCCAGACCTCTTCATGGAATCAAATAAGCAATGAGGAAACAATCAATATTAATATAGGTTATAAGAACAGAATAGGACATAATTTTATTGGCCAAGTGTGATTGGACACACAAGGAATTTGTCTTGGTGCATATGCTCTCAATATACCGTATATACTCGAGTATAAGCCGAGTTTTTTAGCCCCAAAAATGGGCTGAAAAACACAGCCTCGGCTTATACTCGGGTCATTGACAAAGTCACCACACGAGGGCGCCATTGCTTGATCCAGAGCGAGGAGGCACCAGCTTTTGTCCCCTCTCGCACGCCGTAGTTCCTCTCCCTAGCTCAAGCAAAGAAGGCAGCCATTTGCAATGGTGAGTCGGATTAAAAAGGCCCCCTGCTGTCAGATTCTCCTCCCCCTCCTTTGAAAGTATTTAAACTGTTTAAAAAATGGTATTTTGTGGTAGTTGCTGTCCTTGCTTGGATAGGATCTAATAATGTGTTATGAGGCAGAGCTAGACAGGAATTCTTTTTCTATCTGTCTATCTTTCTATCTATCTATTTTTCTATCTATCTATTTTTCTATCTATCTATCTATCTGTATCTATTTCTTTCTATCTATCTATCTATCTATCTATCTATCTATCTATCTATCTATCTATCTATCTATTTTTCTATCTGTCTGTCTGTCTGTCTATCTTTCTATCTATATCTATCTATCTATCTATCATCTATCTGTATCTATTTCTATCTATCTATTTTTCTATCTAACTATTTTTCTTTCTATCTATCTATCTATCTATCTATCTATCTATCTATCTATTTATTTTTCTGTCTGTCTGTCTGTCTATCTATCTATCTTTCTATCTCTATCTATCTATCTATCTATCTATCTATCTAACTATCTATCTATTTCTATCTATCTATCTAACTATCTATCTATCTATCTATCTATCTATCTATCTATCTATCTATTTGGTTTTCTATGCTGATAACCTCACAGCAGCTAATGCTGAAGCTCTTCTTTGGATACACTTATTTGTTTGTTTGTTTGTTTGTTTGTTTATTTAATTGGATTTGTATGCAATCCCTCTCCAAGGACTCAGGGTGGCTCACAGCATATATAAAAACAGAACAATAATGTAAATCCAATTAATGATGAGAAGGAATCCAGTTTTGAAGGATTTTAACTCTTAGGTTTTAGCTTCCTGATCGAGCTACTTTTTTTACTTTTTAATTTATTGTTAATATTGTTAATTTGTTTACCCTCTTTTAAATTTACAGAGCTAGTTTACTGGTTTTCTTTAAAATAAATATTCTAAAACATGTCTCAATTAATGTAATTTTATTGTTTTCCATTTTTATAAGTTACCAGTAGCCACTGCATTTTCTAACCTCGGCTTATACTTGGGTCAATACGTTTTCCCAGTTTTTGTGGCAAAAATTGGTGCCTCGGCTTATACTCGGGTCGGCTTATACTCGAGTATATACGGTAGGTAAAACAAAAGATACATTTGTCATGGCGTTCTTAGGAAGAGGTACCACTGTACTAGGTTATGGTCTACTTTATCAAATTCCTTCTTCTTCTTTTTTACCAGATCTGTGTAATCAAACTGGCAGTTATTAAATTCATTGTGCCAATCCACAAATGAATATTGAATTTCACTTCCCGAACAAAGCAATGTATTTTGTACCACTCTTTCTTCCCCACCTCTCTCTATTTCCTGCTCTGTTCCTCCTCTAAAGATTCAGCTTTCATTGTCGATGCTTTAATGAGAACACATGCCTATTATTAGATGTTCACACCATAACACTAAAGACAAAGTAGGAAGAGATCAGATTGCCTATAGAATGTGTTCCTTGTTGATTCCTCTCCCACATCTCCCTCGGCCTTCTCCTTGTCAGTCAAACGTTCAATAATTACAATGAACTGCAGCGAGAAGGGAACACTGACATTTGTGTGAATAGAAAGAGAGGCCTCGTACAATATGAAAGTAATTAAAATAAATGAATAAACGTACAGGAGCACGTCCTTGCAAAAACTATATGAGGAACCCAAAGCAGCGGAAGCCCATCACAATGGCAACAATAACTGTTTTCCTTTCTATGAATTTTTACATTTCATATTAGAATGGTTTTGGAAGATGGTAGGAAGAGGCTATGTCCAGTGGGGGGCTGCCCGATGCCACCACTACCCAGGGGTGGGCTGCTGCCCAGACAGGGGGGGATGCGGTGGGGTAGTGAAAATGGAACTGAAAATTTGCACTGAAAGATGTTGAAAGAAAATGCATTTTGGTAGCCCTTCACTGTATGTATGTATGTATGTATGTATGTATGTATGTATGTATGTATGTATGTATGTACTGTACTTTACTGTACTATCTACCTATGTATATCTATAGCTATATCTGTATATCTGTATATCTCTATCTCTATCTCTATCTCTATCTCTATCTATCTATCTATCTATCTATCTATCTATCTATCTGTCTGTCTGTCTGTCTGTCTGTCTGTCTGTCTGTCTGTCTGTCTGTCTGTCTGTCTGTCTGTCTGTCTATCTATCTATCTAACTGTCTGTCTGTCTGTCTGTCTGTCTGTCTGTCTGTCTGTCTGTCTGTCTGTCTGTCTGTCTGTCTATCTATCTATCTATCTAACTGTCTGTCTGTCTGTCTGTCTGTCTGTCTGTCTATCTATCTAACTGTCTGTCTGTCTGTCTATCTATCTATCTAACTGTCTGTCTGTCTGTCTGTCTGTCTGTCTGTCTGTCTGTCTGTCTGTCTGTCTGTCTATCTATCTATCTATCTATCTATCTATCTATCTATCTATCTATCTATCTATCTATCTATCTATCTATCTATCTATGTTGCATTGGCATCCTTTAGTCCTGAAAGACCATGGTATCATACTCTGGATGTATATGTATAGCGTGTATATACGTGTGGTTCTTCACCCATCCTTGTCTCCCTCATTCTGCTGTTCTTAGATCCTGATTAAATGTTGCTAAAGTAGGACTAAAAGAGAAACAAGTCTCTAATGCAAACAGAAAGCTGGTCGGTTCTATTCTGTTCTGTTCTGTTCTTTTCTGTTCTTCTTGTTCTTGTTCCTGTTCCTGTTCCTCATTCCAATCTTCAACTCAATTCAATTCAGTTCAATTCAATTCAACTCAACTCAACTCTACTCTACTCTACTCTACTCTACTCTACTCTACTCTACTCTACTCTACTCCATTCCATTCCATTCCATTCCACTCCCTATTCTATTCTATTCTATTCTATTCTATTCTATTCCATTCAATTCCATTCCATTCTATTCCATTCCATTCCATTCATTTTTCTATCTTATCTTATCCTGTCCTATCCTATCCTATCCTATTTTATCCTACTCGACTCCACTCCATCCCTCCCCCTCCCCCTACCCCTACCCCTATCCCCATTCTTGAATGATTTCCCTTCAGATGTTGTGAGTGCTTCATCACTGGAGGTTTATAAGAAGGGACAGCCAATGTTTAAAATTGTATAGGGTCCACTGCTAGAGCCGGGAGTTGGATCCCTTCCAGCTCTATTCTGATTGATATTGAAGGACGCATGGAACAAACGGGTCAAATTTTGATTGCAGTGCTGACTTTTTTTTTAACCATGCCCTGTGACACCTCCTCACATTTGTGATAATATCACTGCTGTGCCTTTAATCTACATTTCACCCCCCTCCCAATCTCTCTCTCTATCTCTCCCTCTCTCACACACACACACAAACACACACGCAGGATTTCTGATAATTATTTCAGGCCTGGAGCCCTCCCTATCTTAACCAACGTGTGGTCCAGCTGGGTGCAGAGGGATGAGGCGACTTTTGGATGAAGAGTGAAAAGCTTCAGAGCTTTAAAATTTCAATTACTCCGGTGACTCGGATGGCGCCGTGGAAATATAGGCCGAGATGGGAAGCTATTGGAGATGTCTTGTTTAATATTCATCCCTGAAAATATAAGCACCACATAATAATTTCGAGAGTGGTACAAATGTTCTTGCCTTGTATACGAGATGTTCCTGAGTGCATAATGACAGAAGCTTTTGTCATTTCCACTTCAGCCCGGCTAGGAATTAATGCCTCTGCAAAAAGACTATTATAATGCAACATGATATGGAGCAATCTCTCAGCAAATTGTGGCGAAGATGACAGTACATCACGGCGCCAGAGAAGCAAGGCTTGCCACCGCAATGCAAAACGATCGCTAATACACCTTTGCCTTCCTTCTCCATTAAAGTCAGGGAAATGAGACTCGGCGGGTGGCTGCTCGGCCCGACATTTGTTGATCGCACTTCGGTACTATTGTCCCTGGGGCTGAGGCAGGAAGATGATCCTGAATCTGTTGGGGAAGGAGATAAGAGGGTAGCAGTGGACGTCATCATGGGGCACGTTAAACATTTTTTGGTCAGTGTGCTAATCTAGAAGGACATCCTTCCTTCCTTCCTTCCTTCCTTCCTTCCTTCCTTCCTTCCTTCATTCATTCATTCATTCATTCATTCTCTTCCTTCCTTCCTTCCCTCCCTCCCTCCCTCCTCACTCCCTCCTTCCTTGCCCCATCCCTCCCTCCTTTCCTTCCTTCCATCCTTCTCTTCCTTCCTTCCTTCCCTCCCTCCTTCCTCCTCCCTCCCTTCCTCCATCCATCCTTCCTCCTCCCTCCCTCCCCCCTCCTTTCTTCCTTCCTTCCTTTCTCTCTTTCTCTCTTTCTCTCTTTCTCTCTTTCTCTCTTTCTCTCTTTCTCTCTTTCTCTCTTTCTCTCTTTCTCTTTTTTCTTAGTTTCTTTCTTTCTTTCTTTCTTTCTTTTCTTTTCTTTCCTTCCTTCCTTCTTTCTTTCCCTACCTTCCTTCCTTCTCTCCTCATTTATTCATTCATTCATTCATTCATTTATTCATTCATTCATTTATTTATTCATTCATACATTTATTTATTCGTTCATTCCATTTTTATGCCACTCACTCTGAAACAGACCCTTAGCAGCTAACAACAGTTATAAATACAATACAAGTAAAAAACAGTAAAAACATCACTAAAATCACATATATAATAAAAAACCATACATACTAACAATCAATCTTAATTCATTCCCTCCTTCCCTCCCTCCCTATTTCTTTCTTTCTTTCTTTCCTTCCTTCCATCCTTCCTTCCTTCCTTCCTTCCTTCCTTCCTTCCTTTCTTTCTTTCTTTCTTTCTTTCTTTCTTTCTTTCTTTCTTTCTTTCTTTCTGTCCTTTTCCTGAACCAGTCCGAACCTGCTGAATATCACCTCTGCAATCAACGCATGAGAGCGATCAGCAGACAGAAGTCCAGATTTAGTACTGGTGGAGTTTTCTGTTGTCTCAAGTGTGGCTTGGAAAACATTTTAACTCAGCCTTGAGGAGAGACAGGTCGGTAAGTATATGTCTTCATTATTTCAGAGCTTTTGTTCCAGAATTAATAGCCAGGAGAAGTAAATGATCCCATTGGGTTCGGTGTTCTATTTGTGGCTTTAAAAAGTCCTTTTTTACCACAGGTCTCATTCTTTATCAGACCGGTCTACTCCTTGATTGTTCCTAGGATTTAGTATTATGACTCCAAGGGTTCCATTAGTAAGGCAGGGATATCTGTCTTTCATTTCTCTGAAAGTTTTTCTCCCTGGCAAACTGGCCAATATGTTTCTAACATGCCATTCATTCATTCATTCATTCATTCATTCATTCATTCATTCATTCATTCATTCATTCATTTATATTTATATTCATTCGTTTGTTTGTTTGTTTGTTTGTTTGTTTACTTACTTACTTACTTACTTACTTACTTACTTACTTACTTACTTACTTACTTACTTATTATTTTGTCCAATACACAATGAGGGTTTTAGTGGGTATATATATACATTTTCTATATATACTGTGTTCACCCTAGAACAAGGACAGAAACACCAGCCTGAAGATGATGAGTGGGACCTCGTCGAAACGTCACCAGAAATTTCCAAATCCTACAACCGTAGATAATCTAAGGGTAAAGTGTTGGGGGTTTCGGGATGACACTATGGAGTAATGAGTTCCACACTTCGACAACTCGGTTACTGAAGTCATATTTTTCACAGTCAAGTTTGGAGCGCTTAATATTAAGTTTAAATCTGTTGTGTGCTCTTGTGTTGCTGTGGTTGAAGCTGAAGTAGTCGCCGACAGGCAGGACGTTGCAGCATATGATCTTGTGGGCAATACTTAGATCTTGTTAAGGCATCTTAGTTCTAGGCTTTCTAGGCCCAGGATTGAAAGTCTCATCTCGTAGGATATTCTATTTCGAGTGGAGGAGTGAAGGGCTCTTCTGGTGAAGTATCTTTGGACATTTTCAAAGGTGTTAATGTCTGAGATGCGATATGGGTTCCAAACAGATGAGCTGTATTCGAGGATGGGTCTGGTAAAAGTTTTGTAAGCTCTGGTAAGTAGTGTGAGATTGCCAGAGCAGAAGCTACATAGGATTAGGTTTACAACTCTTGAAGCCTTCTTGGCTATTTATTTATTTATTTATTTATTTATTTATTTAGATTTGTATGCTGCCCCTCTCCGCAGACTCGGGGCGGCATATGTTGTTGCAGTGGGCTTTGGCACTTAAATCTTTTTTTATTAGTATACTGAGGTCTTTAACCGAGTGGGGATTATCTGTGATAATTTGATTATTCATTCATTCTCAAGATATTGTTGAATTCCTTTTAGCGATTTCTCCCTGAGATGGGAGAGGTGCTTTGGAGAACAGCTTGACCCCATCTTCTTTGTCACAGCCACTCAAATTCTTGACCACTGTTATCATGTCACCACTGATCCTTCTTTTCATTAACTATACATACCCGATTCCTAAAGCCATTCTTCATGTTTTAGCTTCCAGTCCCCTAATCATCTTGGCTGCTCTTCTCTGCACTCTTTCTAGAGTCTCAACATTTTAGTATCAGGTATCAACTTGATTTGGTAATTCAAATCAATGAGTCAGATTAAACAATTTGTTACTTCAAACTATTTTGAATCATCTCAATTGGTTGTATCAAAGGAATTATTAATTTGGATAATACTTAGTGATTTATAAATATATAAATATATATATATATATATATATATATATATATATATATATATATATATATATATATATATATATATATATATATATAAATATACTGCTCAAAAAAATGAAGGGAACACTCAAATAACACATCCTAGATCTGAATGAATGAAATATTCTCATTGAATACTTTGTTCTGTACAAAGTTGAATGTGCACAACAGCAGGTGAAATTGATTGTCAATCAGTGTTGCTTCCTAAGTGGACAGTTTCATTTCACAGAAGTCTGATTTACTTGGAGTTATATTGTGTTGTTTAAGTGTTGCCTTTATCTAAATGTCTAAATATATAAACAAACAGTATAAATATCTAAATATCTAAATATCTAAATATCTAAATATCTAAATATTTAAATATCTAAATATCTAAATATCTAAATATCTAAATATCTAAATATCTAAATATCTAAATATCTAAATATCTAAATATCTAAATATCTAAATATCTAAATATCTAAATATCTAAATATCTAAATATCTAAATATCTAAATATCTAAATATCTAAATATCTAAATATCTAAATATCTAAATATCTAAATATATAAATATATAAATATATAAATATATAAATATATAAATATATATATTTATATTTATATCCAGAGGAAGAGCCTTCTCTGTGGCGGCACCGGCTGTCTGGAACCAACTCCCCCCGGAGATCAGAACTGCCCCTACTCTTCCTGCCTTCCGTAAACTCCTCAAAACCCACCTTTGCCGTCAGGCATGGGGGAATTAAACATCTCCCCCTGGGCACGTTTAATTTATACATGGTATGCTTGTGTGTGTGTCTGTTAGGATATGGGTTTTTTAAAATCTTTAAATATTTTAATTAATTGGATTGTTTATGATTTGTTTTCACTTGTTGTGAGCCGCCCCGAGTCTTCGGAGAGGGGCGGCATACAAATCCAAATAATAAATAAATAAATAAATAAATAAATAAATAAATAAATAAATAAATAAATAAATAAATAAATAAATAAATAAATAAACAAACAGCATAAATATATAAAGGTAAAAGAATGAATAAATGAATGAATAAATTTATACCAGGTGTCAGTAGTAATGACAACTAAGCAAAGAGAAGCAAAACTTGTCTGAAATTGTCCTCTACCAATTGTGCCACTCAGCTAGGCAGGCGTATATCCCATTTACATATGTTAACAAGAAAGTACACCAGGTTGAAAAATTAAGGGCATTTAATTGAAGCTGTGGGGAATGAGGGAGGCAAACTTCAAATTGCCCAGTGCTGAATTCTACCTGCTACCTTTAATTAATGGGTTTATCTCTCTCTGGTATAAATCGTAAGCCTGTATAACCTCGTTTTATGTTCTCATTAACACCTCCAGCTGCTGATGTTGCAACTCTGCTGTGATCTTTTCTAGGTGAGCTTAGAAAAGGTTAAATATCTTGAGGTCAACAATCAGACACGTCAAACGGCCTGTTTGCACTTCCCATTCACTTAGCAAGGAGGGTAGTCCTGAATTTAAAAGATGGCCTGCTGATGTCTTTCTAGGTTCATGGCCCACATTCTATAAATAATTCCAGTTATTATTGATATGAATGGAAATGAGTAAGAGGTAGAGGAGCAGTTCAATAGGGCAGTGAATGGAGAAATGACAAAATCTAAAGTTTAGATGTCTTTCAATTTCAGTTCGGTTTTTAAAAATACAGAGGTACCTTTACTTACGAACTTAATTCATTCCGTGACCAGGTTATTAAGTAGAAAAGTTTTTAAGAAGAAGCAATTTTTCCCATAGGAATCAACGTAAAAGCAAATAATGTGTGCGATTGGGGAAACCACAGGGAGGGTGGTGGACCTGTTTCCTCCCAAGAGATTCCAAGAGGGGCTCCATGGAGGCTTCTCCCCACCTTTTCCGGCCCTTTTCCGGCCCAGCAGAACAAGGTAAACTGTTACCTTGTTCTGCTGGGCTCTCTGATAGGAGCCTCCCGAAAATTCAAGGATACAAATTTCAGACACACACACGTTTGAAAATTCAAAACAATGTTCTTTATCACAAAAGTCAAAATAAACTAAGCACTCTTTTTTGTATTGCAAAGAGCACTCTTCCCAAAATAAACCAGATAGTCTGTACAATTTCCCTTAAGTACTTAGCCAGCAGCTGTGGAGTAACTTCACACCCCTTCTTCTTCCAATGAAGTGAGACACACAAACACACTGCTCTGCGTTGGTTTCAAAGGCATGAAAAAGCAACAAAGTCCAGCACACAAGATTCCTGACGAAACTACAACATATATTCTTCCACAATGGCCAAACCCGGCTGCTGCTATTTGTAGCAGCAGCCCTAATTACTGGAGCCCCACCCAAACACAGTTGGCCTCCCTTATTTCCTGTAATATGTTCTTACTTGGTCTCTTCTACGCATAATTCTGTTCTTGCGTGGATCCAACATGTCATCATCTGAAGCTATAGAAGATAAGGGAGATTGACTGCCTTGGCTGTGTGCCAAGCCCTCCTCTGCCGAGTCACTCCCACCTTCTTCTTCGTCCGAGGAAACAAAATTCTGATCTGATTCTGTCGGCAATAACACAGGCCTGTGACATGTTGAATTTTCCCCTGCATCCACCACCCCATTCCCTGGGGCAGGAGCTGGGCCAGAGCCAACCACAACATACATATTGGATTAATTTACTTTCTTCACCAATTGCTTTCTTTACCAATTCCATTACTTTCTTCACCAATTGATTCCACTGAGGTGTTTTAGGGTGATCAAACCTTCAAAGTTACAGGAGAAAGCATTTATTTATTTATTTTCATTCTGGAAAGAAAGACGGAATTGCCGGCTCTATTGTTCCAATCAGATTCTTGAGGAAGATGCAGAAGAAATTCAAAAAATACTACTGTGAAAATAGAAAGCTGGATTTTAAATAGAGTTGGGAATATATTGTTGTGTTAATTGGCATTGGCCAGCTGGCTCGTTTTAAAAAGAACATCTAGTTCTTGCAGCCCAAAATTGCAATTTAATACCTAATTTTCTCAGTTTATTTTTAAAATAAAAAATGCTGCTTCTTTGAGAAAATGCTGACTCCAGATTTTTTTTATTTTTTATTTCAAAACATTATTATTTAAGTACAGGATTTGCCTGCCTTATTCGTAACAGGAAATTTCTTTTCCTCCAGCGATATCTTTTGCAAAAATAATATGGTTTTTACAAATCACTATTATCCAAATTAATCACTCCTTTGATACAACCAATTCAGTTGATGCAAAGTAGTTTGAGGTAACTCTGACTCATTGATTGGAATTCTCAAATCAAATTGATACCTGATATTAAAATGTTGAGACTCTAGAAAGAGTGCAGAGAAGAACAACCAAGATGATTAGGGAACTGAAACACATATGAAGAATGATTGCAGGAACTGGACATTGCTAGTATAATGAAAAGAAGGACCAGGAGGGACATAAAAGCAGTAATAATTTATTGGATTTGTATGCCGCCCCTCTCCGCAGACTCAGGGCGGCTAACAACAATAATAAACACAACATGTACAATCCAATAATAAAAACAACCAAAAACCCCTATTATAAAACCAAACATACACATAAACATACCATGCATAACTTGTAATGGCCTAGGGGGAAGGGCTATCTCAACTCCCCCATGCCTGCCAGTATAAATGAGTCTTGAGTAGTTTACAAAAGACAGGGAGGGTGGGGACAGTTCTATTCTCCGGGGGTAGTTGGTTCCAGAGGGCCGGGGCCGCCACAGAGAAGGTATTCCAATATCTCAGGGGTTGCCACAAAGAAGAAGGAGTCAACCTTTAGAACTAAGACTCCTTAAACAAGATCTAAGTATTGCCCACAAGATCATGTGCTGCAACATCCTGCCTGTCGGCGACTACTTCAGCTTCATTCCACAACAACACAAGAGCACACAACAGATTTAAACTTAATATGAACCGCTCCAAACTTGACTGCAAAAAATATGACTTCAGTAACTGTTGTGATTCTGTCCGAGGCCCCTCAGGGAACGGCTGATCTTCTGTCGGTTTCCTGCTCAGAGGGGGAGGATGAGGAACAGGAGGTGCAGGCAGACGAGGAGGAGGAATCTCAGGCTGAGGAAGAGGGGGAACAGCCAGAGGCCCCCGAGAGGGAGCTCTCCCCAGCAAGCAGCCTGGATTCCTTAGAGGAAAATGCACAAGCAATAATCGATCTGTGACAGAGAAGAGCAACACAAAGAAGGGACCAATTAGCTAGGTACTTTCAGCACTAAAGAGGCAACAGCTGGGTTTGGGTGTGATGCTCTCTGGAAAGGCTAAAAGGCAGACCCACCCTTCCTGGCTTGTGGAGTATTATCTTTGGTAGTCCTGGGACCTGGCTGTGCTCTTTGGCGTCTTGGAATTCTGGTTTGTGACTTTGAATACTGAAACCTTGGGGGGAAAAGGTGGGGGGTCTTATTCTCTACAGTGGTGGGTGTGCCAGCAAGAAGGCTGCTGTATTGTCTGGACATCAGGACTCTGCTGTAAAGTCTCATAACCTGCCTGAGGGGAAGAACAGGTTTTTCTCTGTGTTTATTTTTCAAGCTATAAAGTACTTTTGCTTTTACCAGCGTGTCTGGCTGTTTTTTCCAGTTGGTGTTGAGGTCTGGGGGCACCCAGACAGAACAGTAATCAAGTTGTCGAAGCGTGGAACTCATTACCGGACTCCACAGTGTCATCCCCAAACCCCCAACACTTTACCCTTGGTTTATCTACGGTTGACTTATCCAGATTCCTAAGAGGTCAGTAAGGGGCGAGTACAAGTGCACTAGAGTGCCTTCCGTCCCCTGTCCTATTGCTCTCCTATATCTCCTATACCTTTCTTCTATTCCTATATCTCTTCTTCTATTCTTTCATTGATATGTTCTATTACTATACCTTCTTTTCTATTATTTCTTAGATATATTTTACTATGAGTATCTCCTCTATAACCTTCATCATGTATTTTACTATGTGTATATAGATATATACCCACTAAAACCCTCATTGTGTATTGGACTGAATGAATGAATAGATAGATAGATAGATAGATAGATAGATAGATAGATAGATAGATAGATAGACAGACAGACAGACAGACAGACAGACAGACAGACAAATAAATAAATAAATAAAACCTATTTTGCAAAGCACCTGAGGGTAGAACAAGAAACATTGGGTGGAAACTAAACAAGGGGAGAAGTAACATAGAACTAAGGAGAAATTTCCTGACAGTTAGAACAATTAATCAGTGGAATGGCTTGCCTCCAAAAGTTGTGAATGCTCCAACACTGGAAGTTTTTAAGAAAATGTTGGATAATCATCTGTCTGAAGTAGTGTGGGGTTTCCTGCCTAACCACAGGGTTAGACTAGAAGATCTCCAAGGTACCTTCCAATTCTGTTGTTGTTATGTTATGTTGTTATGAAATGGTATACAGTCTCCTGCTCAAGCATGGGGTTGTCCACTGTCTTCTTTAAAAAGCTCCAGTGATAAAGCACCCACAACTTTTGAAGGCAGCCCATTCCACTGGTTAATTGTCCTCGCTGATAGGAAGTTTCTCCTTAGTTCCAGGTTGCTTCTTTCGTTGATTAGTTTCCATCCATTGTTTCTTGTCTTGCCTTCTGGTGCTTTGAAAAACAAGTTGACACACCGCCACCCTTTATTTGTGACAGTCCTTCAAATACAGTGGTACCTCTACCTACGAACGCCTCTATGTACAAATTTTTCTAGATAAGAACCTCTTTTTGCCTCTTCTCAAAAACCATTTTCCATTTACAAACCCGAGCCTCCAAAAATGTAACCAGAAAAGGCAGGGAGAAGCCTCCGTGGGGCCTCTCTAGGAATCTCCTGGGGGAAAATGGCCGGAAAACGCAGGGAGAAGCCTCTGTGGAGCCTTTCTAGGAATCTCCTGGGTGGAAACGGCCGGAAAAGGCAGGGAGAAGCCTCCGTGGGGCCTCTCTAGGAATCTCCTGGGGGGGGGAAATGGCCGGAAAAGGCAGGGAGAAGCCTCTGTGGAGCCTTTCTAGGAATCTCCTGGGCGGAAACGGGCGGAAAAGGCCGGGAGAAGCCTCCGTGGGGCCTCTCTAGGAGCCTCCTGGGGGGAAACGGATGGAAAAGGCAGGGAGAAGCCTCCGTGGGGCCTCTCTAGGAATCTCCTGGGGGGAAACGGCTGGAAAAGGCAGGGAGAAGCCTCCGTGGGGCCTCTCCAGGAATCTCCTGAGAGGAAACAGGGCCGGAAAAGGCAGGGAGAAGCCTCCATGGGGCCTCTCTAGGAATCTCTGGGGGGAAACGGACGGAAAAGGCAGGGAGAAGCCTCCATGGGGCCTCTCTAGGAATCTCCTGGGGGGAAACGGCTGGAAAAGGCAGGGAGAAGCCTCTGTGGGGCCTCTCTAGGAATTTCCTGGGGGGAAACGGCCGGAATAGGCAGGGAGAAGCCTCCGTGGGGCCTTTCTAGGAATCTCCTGGGAGGAAACAGGGCCTCCACCCTCCCTGTGGTTTCCCCAATCACACACATTATTTGCTTTTCCATTGATTCCCATGGGAAAAATTGCTTCTTCTTACAAATTTTCTACTTAAGAACCTGGTCACGGAACAAATTAAGTTCGTAAGTAGGGGTACTACTGGAATACTGCTATCATGTCCTACGCTATCATTATTGTTACCTGTCTCTGGACTCTCTCTGAGTCTGAGAAATCAATACTCAAGAGAATCGAGACCAGATAATAGCACAGAGCACATTGAAAATTAAGCAAACAAAATGTGACATTTGAGTTTTATAAACATTTCAGGCCAACTTCAGTTCCCCTTTCCTTAAAATGGGGGTTTAAGCCCAGGAATGGAAGGAAAAACCAGGTCAAGCGTTTTGCACATTTTTTAAATTGCCAAAGAAATATTGCCGTTACTAAATTGCCACCAAGATCAATTATGCAAATTAAGTAATTATGCAAACTGAACCATTATGCAAATTGAGTTTAATGATCCCCACTGAGTTCCCTCTGAGCAACTTTTGGTGCACATTATATTAATATATATTAACGTATATATTATTAATGTATGTATTTATTAATACATACATTTATACACACATATTAATGCCCGTGTAATGGAGATGCTGGGATAATTTCCACATCACCTCAAATCCCACATTTTGTGTTGGAGAGCAGGGTTGTGACAAATATTGCTAATGTGTTGTTTATTTGGGTCAACATGGACAATAATTGCAGACAAGGATCAAAATGCATCATAAAAAACTCCACTTCTAAGTTTTTCCTTTAACTCGTGTTCTCCAGCTATCCCGCCCCATGAGTGGTCAAAGTGTCTACTCAGAAGATCAAAAGAGAGTAAATAAGACTATTCCATTTGTCCTAAATAGTATAGGGCCCCTTCCAACTTTTTATTTTTATTTGTTTGTTTGTTTGTTTTGTTCAATACACAATAATACACAATGAGGGTTATAGAGGATAGAATCAGGTAGAATGTATTAAAGGGTGAATAGAGGAGAAAATAAAGGAGTGAAATATAACTATGAGAGAATAGCAGAAAAAGATATAGGGATAGAAGAGAAGATATAGGAGATATAGGAGAGACAATAGGACAGGGGACAGTAGGCACTCTGGTACACTTATGTACTCTTCCTCTTCCTCTTCCTCTTCCTCTTCCTCTTCCTCTTCCTCTTCCTCTTCCTCTTCCTCTTCCTCTTCTTCTTCTTCTTCTTCTTCTTTTCTGTTCTTTTGGTTCTTTCCGTCCCATTCCATTCCATTCTATGTGATTCTTCATTCCAATATCCTATCCTATCCCATCCCATTCCATTCCTATTCTTTATTTTTATTTTATTTGTTTTGTCACTTATGTATTGGTAGTATACAAAGATATAATATTTATATACATGATACTAGTAAAATAGAAACATTAGGACAAGGGATGGAAGGCACCGGTACACTTACTTACTTACTTACTTACTTACTTACTTACTTACTTACTTACTTACTTACTTACTTACTTAAGGACTCGGAGCGGCTTCCAACAAACAATACAGTCTACAAATCCAATATTAAAACAGAACATATTAAGAAACCCTTATTAAAAACAATCACACAACTCAACAAACCATGCATAAAACGAGACAGCCGGGGGAATCAATTTCCCCATACCTGGCGACATAGGTAGATTTTTAAGAGTCTGTGGAAGGCAAGGAGGGTGGGGACAGTCCTAATCTCTGGGGGGAGCTGATTCCACAGGGCCGGGGCCGCCACAGAGAAGACTCTTCCCCTGGGTCCCACCAAACAACATTGTTTTGTCAACGGAACCCAGAGAAGGCCAACTCTGGGACCTAATCGGTCGCTGGGATTCGTGCGGCAGAAGGCGATTTCGAACTTATGCTCGCCCCTTACTGACCTCTTAGGAATCAGGAGATTCCTAAGTCTAAGAGTAAAGTTTTGGGGGTTAGGTGGTGATACTACAGAATCTGGTAGTGAGTTCCAGGCATCAACAACTCAGTTACTAAAGCCATATTTACTGCAATTGAGTTTAGAGCGGTTTACTTTAGTACTTCTTATTCTTATTCCTATTCCTTTATTTATTAGATTTCTCTGTTGCTCTTTTTTGCACACTCAGGGCAGCTCACAAAAGAAGTAAATACAAAAAATATATAAGAAATCTAACTACTAAAATATACCCTAAAACCCCAATTCTTAAAACCAGCCATCTACATTCATCCCATCATACATTATACATTCAGTCATCAGTGAAGGCTAGATGTTAAAACTCAATGACCCCAAGCCTGTCAGCAAAGGTGGGTTTTTACTACCTTGCAGAAGGCCAGGAGGGTGGGGGGCAGTGCGGAACTCTGGGGGGAGTTGATTCCAGAGGGCCGGGGCTGCCACTGAGAAGGCCCTTCCCTAGGACCCACCAGACAACATTGTCTGTCTGGCGGGACCTGGAGAAGGCCAACTCTGTGGGCCCTATCCAACCACAGAAGGCCAGGAAGGTGGCCAATTTGATGTCACTCACATCAAGGGTTTGGATTAGGACTCTCCTCGCCTCAAAGAGATAACATTTCCCTATCTATTTCCTATTACTGAACATCCAATATTTACTATTTAATTATATGTATATATGCCATATGCTTACATACATATTACACACAGGCACACACAAAAAAGTATACATTATCTACTATATGAACTGTAGGTGTATATACACACATACACACATACACACGCACGCACAGCTCTTCTAAAATTATACAAAGTCAACCTCATTTATTGTGATAGGAAAAACATACCCAGAGCCCAGAAGGGAAAAAAAGAAAACAAATTCAAAACTTTTTCTACCGATTCTGTGTACCTGATCAAACCCGTAGGAGCCCATCAATGTTTTCATCCCTGTCTAAGCATTTTACAGAATCATCATATTGCCCCCAATAATCTGGGTCCTCATTTTACCCGCCTGGGGAGGATGGAGGCTGAGTCAACCTTGAGCCGGTGGTGAGATTTGAATTGCTGAACTACAGCAATTCATTTAGCTAACTTCAGCTAAGCTAGCAGTTAGCTGAAGTAGCCTGCAGTGCTGTACTCTAACCACTGTGCCACCCCAGCTCTAGAAAAAAATAGAAACAAAAATCAGCTGCATAAAAATCCATCCATCAAGGCAGGTACTTTTTCTACCAGTTCTGCGTATCTGACTAAAATGTTTCTACCGGTTCTGCGTAGCTGACCGTACCTGTAGGAGCCCATCACTGCATCTGAACCACCTCTGGCTCAAATTTCTGGCTCTGGAAATCTCACACTGCTTACCAGAGCTTACAAAACTTTTGCCAGACCCATCATAGAATACAGCTCACCTGTTTGGAACCCATACTGCATTTCTGACATTAACACCCTCGAAAATGTTCAAAGATACTTCACCAGAAGAGCCCTTCACTCATCTACCTGAAACAGAACCAAACTAGATTTACAATCCTGGGCCTAGAAAGCTTAGAGCTATGATGCCTTAAACATGATCTAAGTATTGCCCACAAGATCATATGCTGCAATGTCCTGCCTATCAAAGACTATTTCAGCTTCAACCACAACAACACAAGAGCACACAACAGATTCAAGCTTAATATTAACCGCTCCAAACTTGACTGTAAAAAATACGACTTTAGTAATTGGGTTGTCGAAGCATGGAACTCATTACTGTATCATCCCCTAACCCCCAACACTTTACCCTTAGGCTATCCACGGTTGACCTCTCCAGATTCCTAAAAGGTCAGTAAGGGGCATACATAAGCGCACTAGAGTGCCTTCCGTCCCCTGTCCCTCTCCTATATCTCCTATATCTTCTCTACTATATCCTCTATAACCTTCATTGTGTATTATTGTGTATTGGACAAAATAAATAAATAAAAATAAAAATAAATCTATATGAATTTAAATCAGTCTATTATTTGCCAGGCTGAAAAAAATCCCTAAAAAGTTTTCTGCCATCCCATGATTGCAATTTGCAATGGGTTGGGGTTTTTTTTTTTTTGCCAGTTTTGAGCAAACATTCCATTGTTTTTCTTCTACTAAGATGTGGTCAACACACCAGGCTAAGCAGCTCAACACACAGCTCTCCGAACATCATTTTTCTCCCCAGCCTCTTCTCTGACAAAGGAAGAGCTTTACAGCTTCTCAAACTGAGTTATAAAACCATAAAAATAGTGTTGACTGTGGCTTAAAGAAAGGTTGCCAAAGCAGCGTGTTTAAAAGCCTGTATGTATTGATTTTCTTCCGATTATATATCATGTTCTCTTTGTTTCTGGCAATCACCATGGTTTTTATGCTGACATAAACTGCAATAAAATAGGGATCCGATTATCATTCCCCCTTCTTTTTTTTGAACTGCATTATTCCATTAGCAGATTTTGTTAATGTAGCTGCTCTTCTAGACTCAGGTAGAAGAGATTGTTTAGTCTTCATGATGACTAACAGAAGCTAATATACCGTATTTTTCACAGTATAAAATGCAGAGGAATATAAGACACATCTGCTTATCAGGTATTCATCTGGTCAGCTTCAGCACATTTATTTTATCCTCTGGTTAAGGGCTTAAAAATTATTCTGAGAGAGTAACAATGAAAGAGCTTAATGTTTTTGCTGCAGTTCTTTTTTCTTTTTTGTTGTCATTGTGTTTTGTTTTTGTCTTTAAAAAAAAACTAATTTAAAAAAAAGAAAGAGCTTGCAATCCAGCAAGAGCTGGGAACATCATTAGCACCTGGAAAGAAATAGTCTGAGCAAATAGAGCTATGGAAAAAACCCTGCACAGACTTAGGGTTTGGAAAACATTCTTCTTTGCAGAGAGTAACAATGAAAGAGCTTGCAAGCCAGTAAGTGCTGGGAACATCATCATCATCATCATCATTATTATTATTATTATTATTATTTATTGGATTTGTATGCCGCCCCTCTCCGCAGACTCGGAGCGGCTAACAACAGTGGTAAAACAACATGAACAATCCAATTAATAAAAACAACTAAAAAACCCTTATTATAAAAAACCAAACATACACACAAACATACCATACATAACTTGTAATAGCCTAGGGGAAAAGGATAACTTAACTCCCCCATGCCTGACGACAAAGGTGGGTCTTAAGTAATTTGCTAAAGACAAGGAGGGTGGGGGCCGTTCTATTCTCTGGGGGGAGTTGGTTCCAGAGGGCCGGGGCCGCCACAGAGAAGGCTCTTCCTCTGGGGCCTGCCAAACGACATTGTTTGGTCGACGGGACCTGGAGAAAGCCAACTCTGTGGGACCTTATCGGCCGCTGGGATTCCTGCGGTAGAAGGCGGTTCAGGATGTATTCTGGCCCAATGCCATGTAGGGCTTTAAAGGTCATTACCAACACTTTGAATTGTGACCGGAAACCGATCGGCAGCCAGTGCAGGCCGCGGAGTGTTGCAGAAACATGGGCGAATCTAGGAAGCCCCATGATGGCTCTTGCGGCCGCATTAGCACCTAGAAAGAAACATCGGGAGCAAGTAGAGCAATGAAAAAAATCTGCAAAGACTTAGGGCTTGGAAAACATTCTTCGCAGAGAGTAACAATGAAAGAGCTTGCAAGCCAGTAAGAGCTGGGGACATCATTACCACCTGGTTAGTGCGGGAAAGAAACTTACTCAGAGCAAGTAGAGCAATGAAAAAAAGCCCTGCAAAGCTTTCGGGCTTGGAAAACACTCTTCGCAGAGAGGAACAATGAAAGAGCTTGCAAGCCAGTAAAAGCTGGGAACATCATTAGCACTTGGTTAGCGCTGGAAAGAAATTTACTCAGAACAAGTAGAGCAATGAAAAAAAGCCTTGCAAAGCTTTAGGGCTTGGAAAACACTCTTTGCAGAGAGGAACAATGAAAGAGCTTGCAAGCCAGTAAAAGCTGGGAACATCATTAGCACCTGGTTAGCGCTGGAAAGAAATTTACTCAGAACAAGTAGAGCAATGAAAAAAAGCCTTGCAAAGCTTTAGGGCTTGGAAAACACTCTTTGCAGAGAGGAACAATGAAAGAGCTTGCAAGCCAGTAAAAGCTGGGAACATCATTAGCACCTGGTTAGCGCTGGAAAGAAATTTGCTCAGAACAAGTAGAGCAATGAAAAAAAGCCTTGCAAAGCTTTAGGGCTTGGAAAACACTCTTTGCAGAGAGGAACAATGAAAGAGCTTGCAAGCCAGTAAAAGCTGGGAACATCATTAGCACCTGGTTAGCGCTGGAAAGAAATTTACTCAGAACAAGTAGAGCAATGAAAAAAAGCCTTGCAAAGCCTTAGGGCTTGGAAAACATTGGTTGCAGAGAGGAACAATAAAAGAGCCTGCAAGGTAAGAGCTGGGAAGATGAAAGAATGATTAAATTAGGTCGCATTAGCTCAATCACAGATTAGGCAGTTTAGATAAAGCAACCAAGGAACTGCAAGGAGATATTTGATATCTGAAAAGGAGGTGGAACATCCCAGCAGGCAAAGCAAGCACCTGTTAGCCGCACTCCAAAGCAGCTGTATCTCTTCCTGGGATTGTGTGGAAGCAGCTGTTGCAATCTGGAGTAAAACAGGGGGCTGCTTGGAAGGTGTGGCTGGCAGATGCTGTGTTCTTGCTCCTGTGAGCACTCGTTTTTTGGAGGGGGGCAATTGAATTTGAAACATCCTATGTCTCTTCATGCACTGAGTTCTGATTTACCCTGCAGTGGATGGAAATGTTAAGACCCACGTTGTAGGTTCTTTTATGGGAATTCTTGGAATGTGGAAAGTACAGGTTGAGAAGTGAATTCCTCTGCCCTCCCTCCCTCTTCCCTCCTTCCTGATCTTCCTTTCTTTTTCTCTTTTTTTCTTTTCAGTCTACCATTCCTTTCTCTTTTCCTTCCTCTCCCATATGGAGTTGGCTGTATAAAATTCAGTGACTTTTCTTAGAAATTTTCCTCACTTCTCCTTTCTTTTTCTTTCTTTCTTTCTTTCTTTCTCATTCTCTTCCTTCCTCTCTCTTTTTCCCTTTTCCCACTCTTTCTCTTCTCCCTCTTTCTCCATTTCCCTTTCTTTCTTTCTCTCTCTTTCTTTTTTCTTTCTTTCTTTCTTTTTTCTCTCTTTCTCTTTCTTTCTTTCTCTTTCTTTCTTTCTCTCTCTCTCTCTGTCTCTTTCTCTTCCTTCCTTCCTCTCTCTTTTTCTCTCTTTTCTCTCTCTTTCTCTTCTCTCTCTTTCTCCATTTCTCTTTCTTTCTTTCTTTTTTCTTTCTTTCTTTCTCCCTCTTCCTCTTTTCCCTTTTCCCCTCTCTTTTCCTTTTCCATTTCCTTCTCCTATATCGAGTTACTCTAACAGGTTTACTGACTTCTCTTAGAAATATATTTTCTTTCTCTTTCTTTCTTTCTTTCTTTCTTTCTTTCTTTCTTTCTGCTTCTTTCTTTCTTTTTCTTTCCTTCTCTCTCTCTCTCTCACACACAAACACAAACACACACACACACTCTTTCACTTTTTCCTTTCTCTCTCCTCCCCTCTCTCTCTCTCTTCCTCTTTTCCTTTTTCCTTTCTCTCCAATATGGGATTACTCTAGCAGTATAAAATCCAGGGACTTCTCTTAGAAATCTAGCTTTAACATTTTCACATATATTGCATATATTTCTAAGGGGAGTTAAAACAGAAAGCAATAACAAAGTTGATTCCCTTGAAGGCAAACTACATTGGAGAGTAGAGAGGAGCATAGTAAATTGAACAGAAGTCTGAAAAGTCAAAATATTATTGTGCTTTGTTTCAAGGAAAAAAAGCCCAAATGAGTTCATGCTTGGGTAAATTACAATGGCTTATAAACTTAAAATGGGCAGAGTTTACATTCTGCTTTCAGGGTAGGGGAAAAGAAACAATAACTCCCAGAGCAACTATCTAGCTAAAGAAAGACTCAACAAGCAGATATGCAAGTTACATTTATTCAGAGAATAAGGAATAACAGAGTTTGAATGGACCTTGGAGGTCCTCTAGTTCAACCACACTCAATAGCAGCGACTGCGAGAGGGATCTTGGAGTCTTGGTGGACAACCAACTAAATATGAGCCAGCAATGTGCAACGGCAGCCGAAAAAGCCATACAATCCTGAGTTGCATTAACAGAGGAATACAGTCTAGGTCTAGAGAGGTACTATTACCACTCTATAAAGCCTTAGTTAAATCACACCTAGAGTACTGCATCCAGTTTTGGTCACCACACTACAAAAAAGTCAGAGAAACTCCAGAGAAAGTGCAGAAGAGAGCAACCAGGATGAAGAGAATACCACGAACAACACACCTACTCTCTAAAAAGACCTCGACTTTGTCTCACATTGGTCTAGCACATGGCAACTTCAAATATCAACCAGCAAATGTTCTACCCTCCACATCGGCAAAAGGAACCCGAACCTCATATATAAACTGAATAAACAAAATATCACGGCCAACCTCCACTCAGTAAAAGACCTTGGAATACTAATATCAAATGATCTAAGTGCCAAAGCCCACTGCAACAATATCGCCAAAAAGGCTTCTAGAGTTGTTAACCTGATCCTACGCAGCTTCTGCTCTGGCAATCTCACACTACTCACCAGAGCCTATAAAACTTTTGCCAGACCCATCCTTGAATACAGTTCATCTGTCTGGAACCCATACCACATCTCGGACATCAACACCTTTGAAAATGTCCAAAGATACTTCACCAGAAGAGCGATTCACTCCTCCACTCGAAACAGAATATCCTATGAAAGCAGACTATCAATCCTAGGTCTAGAAAGCTTAGAACTACGTCGCCTAAAACACGATCTAAGTATTGCCCACAAGATCATATGCTGCAACGTTCTACCTGTCAATGACTACTTCAGCTTCAACCGCAACAACAGAAGAGCACGCAACAGATTCAAATTTAATATTAACCGCTCCAAACTTCACTGTAAAAACTATGACTTCAGCAACCGAGTTGTCGAAGCGTGGAACTCATTACCTGACTCAGTAGTATCAACCCCTAACCCCCAACATTTTTCCCTTAGACTCAGCAAGATTGACCTCTCCAGGTTCCTTAGATGTCAGTAAAGGGTGTATATAAGTGCACCAATGTGCCTTCCGTCCCCTGTCCAATTGTCTCTCCTTATTTCATTTATCTTTTCTTCCTTTCAAATATGTTCACCTATACTTTTATATCTCTTCTTCTATTCTTTTCTTTATTCATATTATTACATATCTATTCTCTTCAATGTGTATTATGTATTGGACAAAATAAATAAATAAAATAAGGGGATTGGAAACTATAACATAGGACGAGCGTTTGCAGGAACTGGGCATGGCTAGTCTAGCAAAGAGAAGGACCAGGGGAGACATGATAGCAATGTTCCAATATTTGAGGGGCTGCCACAGAGAGGAAGGAGTCAGGCAGTGTTCTAAAGCACCAGAGGGCCAGACAAGGAACAACGACTGGAAGCTGACCAAGGAGAGATTCAACCTGGAAATAAGGAGGAACTTTCTGGTGGTAAGAGTGATCAACTAGTGAACAGCTTGCCTGCAGAGGTTGTGAGACTTCCAACACTTGAGACTTTCAAAGGGATATTGGACTGCCACTTGTCTGGAATGGTATTGGGTCTCCTGCTTGAGCAGGGGGTTAGACTTGATGACCTACAAGTCCCTTCCAACTCTAATAATAAATAATAATCTTGCTTAGGCAGGAGACCCAATACCATTCCAGACAAGTGGCTATCCAATATCCCTTTGAAAGTCTCAAGTGTTGGAAGTCTCACAACCTCTGAACTACACTGCTCAAAAAATAAATAAATAAAGGGAACACTTAAAAAACAGAATATAACTCCAAGGAAATCAAACTTCTGTGAAATCAACACTGGTTGACAGTCAATTTCACATGCTGTTGTGCAAATAGAATAGTTGTGTTATTTCAATGTTCCCTTTATTTTTTGAACAGTATAGATGACCTCCAAGATCCCTTCTCTCTCGCTCCTTCTTTCTTTCTCTCCCTTCCACTTTATCGCTCTCTCCTTCTCTCTTTCTCTCTCTCTCTCCCTTCTTTCTCTCTCTTTTTTTTCTCTTTCTTTCTATTCCTCCCTCCCTCTCTTTCTTTCTCTCCCCCTCCTTCCCTCCCTCTCTCTCTTTCTCTCTCTCTCTCTTCCTCCCTTCCTTTATATTACTCTCTTTCTCTCTCTCTCTCTCTCTCTCTGTCTTTCTGGAGTTGGCTGTATAAAATTCAGTGACTTCTCTTAGAAATTTCTCTCCCTCCCTCTTTCTTTCTTTCTTTCTTTCTTTCTTTCTTTCCTTCCTTCCTTCTTTCTTTCTTTCTCTTTCTCTCTTCCGTTCTCTCGTTTTTCTCTCTCTCTTTCTCTCTCTGAAAGGGTATAAGGTCTCCTGCGTGACCAGGGGTTGGACTAGACTAGAGCATACAAAACATTTGCTAGACCAATTCTAGAATACAACTCTGGAACCTGCAGTTCATACAGGACATAAATACAACTGAGAGAATTCCTCCATTCCTCTGCTCGCAATAAAATACCTTATGCCATCAGTCTTGAAATTCTGGGCTTACATGATTTAGAACTAGGCTGTCTTCAGTTGGACCTAAGTGTAATACATATAATTATCTGCTACAATATCCTAACAGCCAATGTCTACTTCAACGTCAACCCCAACAATACACGAGCACACAATAGATGCAAACATAAAATGAACCACTCCAAACTTGATTGCAGAATATACAACTTTAGAAATAGACTAGACTAGACTGGACTTGACTAGACCAGAACGGAACGGACCAGAATGGAACAGAACCGAATGGAACAGAACAGAACAGAATAGAATTCTTTATTGGTCAAGTGTGACTGGACACACAAGGAATTTCTCTTTGGTGCATAGGCTCTCCGTGTACATAAAAGAAAAGATACATTTGTCAAGAATCATGAGCTACAATATTTATTGATTGTGATAGGGTACAAATAAGCAATTAGGAATCCATCAATATTAAGATAAACCGTAAGGATACGAGCAACAGGTTACAGGGGTCCCCAAACTTTTTACACAGGGGGCCAGTTCACTGTCCCTTGGACTGTTGGCCAGACTATAAAAAAAGCCTATAAACAAATCCCTATGCACACTGCACATACCTTATTTTAAAGTAAAAAACAAAATGGGAATGTACTATTTAGAGGGGGGAAGAAGTCTGAAATTCATATATGCTTATGTTTTGTTTTTAATTTTCTTTTGTTAACATCTGATTGGCTATACAATGTTTTCTTGGCTTATAGAAAAATGTATAAAGAAAGAAGGAAGCCCTTTGGCATAATGGTTAATAAGTTAGAAATATAATTGGTGTTGTACTTTTTTGAGGAGCGAATTTAATTAAAAGAAAATGAATGTAACTGGATGACAAAATTAGGGGGGAAATTTGCAACTTTTTCAATGATTGATATTAGTTTCTAACAAAATGCCACATTTTATTCATGGAAAATTATTCACCCGCGGGCCGGATAAATGGCCTCAGCGGGCCGCATACGGCCCATGGGCCGTAGTTTGGGGACCACTGGGTTACAGTCATACAGTCATAAGTGGGAGGAGATGGGTGATAGGAATGATGAGAAAAACTAATAGTAATAGTAATGCAGCCTTAGTGAATAGTTTGACAGTGTTGAGGGAATTATTTGTTTAGCAGAGTGATGGCATTTGGGAAAAGAACCTAGTTGTCTTGGTATGCAGTGCTCTATAGTGTCATTTTGAGGGTAGTAGTTGAAACAATTTATGTCCAGGATGTCTATGTCTGTAGATATTTTCACAGCCCTCTTTTTGACTCGTGCAGTATACAGGTCCTCAATAGAAGGCAAGGTTGGCAGCAATTGTTTTTTCTGCAATTCTAATTATCCTCTGAAGTCTGTGTCGGTCTTGTTGGGTTGCAGAACCAAAACAGACAGTTATAGCGGTCCATGCCTGGAATGCACTACCTGACTCTGTGGTTTCTTCCCCCAACCCCCCAAATTTTAACCTCAGACTGTCTACTGTGGACCTCACCCCATTCCTAAGAGGTTTTTAAGGGGTGTGCATAAATATACCACTATGCCTACAGTCCCTGTCCTAGTGCCCCCATTTATTTGTATCCATTTCCTATATTCATAATCATGTTTATACTTCTATCTGTTAAGCTTGACAAATAAATAAATAAAATACAGTGGTATCTCTACTTACGAACTTAATTCGTTCCGTGATCAGGTTCATAAGTAGAAAAATTTGTAAGAAGAAGCAATTTTTCCCATAGGAATCAATGTAAAAACAAATAATGTGTGCACTTGGGGAAACCACAGGGAGGGTGGAGGCCCTGTTTCCTCCTAGGAGATTCCTCGAGAGGCCCCATAGAGGCTTCTCCCTGCTTTTCCGGCCCTGTTTCCTCCCAGGAGATTCCTAGAGAGGCCCCACGGAGGTTTCTCTCTGCCTTTTCCAGCCCTGTTTTCTCCCAGGAGATTCTTAGAGAGGCCCCACAGAGGTTTCTTCCTGCCTTTTCTGGCCCTGTTTTCCCCCAGGAGATTACTAGAGAGGCCCCACGGAGGTTTCTCTCTGCCTTTTCCAGCCCTGTTTTCTCCCAGGAGATTCTTAGAGAGGCCCCACAGAGGTTTCTTCCTGCCTTTTCTGGCCCTGTTTTCCCCCAGGAGATTCCTAGAGAGGCCCCACAGAGGCTTCTCCCTGCCTTTTACGGTTACAGTTTCAGAGGTTCGGGTTTGAAAAATGGTTCTTGAGAAGAGGCATAAAAAAATCTTGAACACCCAGTTCTTATCTAGAAAAGTTCATAAGTAGAGGCATTCTTAGGTAGAGGTATCATTGTACCTGTACGAGTAAAAGTCTCACTGGTCCTTTCACCCAAAGATGACCTGCATTCCACCTTGTCTGTAGATTTTGTCTGCGATGTGACAAAAGGATGGGAGAACTGGGAGTGAAATGCACTTCCTTTGAAGATTCATTTGCTCTAAAGTCAATGTTTATTGGGCTTCCTCCGATTTTATTTGAGAACTTATCAACACCACACTTCAGAGAGCTTTATGGCATTGTTACGACATCCTGGTGATGGCTTTCCCCCTGCACTAAAACAGATGGATGATCGCCCAATTAGGTTGCTTCTAAGGTCACAGAAATGTCAGCAGGGCTGGCATTTGAAACTAAGGGCGCTGGGAAAGGGGGCCTGATCTTCCTTAATAGAAGGGGCTATTTTTCTCTCTGTCTCCCCAACATGAGAGAGAAAGAGAGAGAAGCAGGGACAATGAGAGAGAGGGAGAGAGGGAGGGAGAGAGGGAGGTAGCAGCAAGGAAAATGAGAGAGAGGGAGAAAGGGAGGGAGAGAGGGAGAGAGGGAGGGAGGTAGAAGCAGGGAAAATGAGAGAGAGGGAGAAAGGGGAGGTAGAAGCAGGGAAATGAGAGAGGGAGAGGGGTAGGGAGAGAGGGGAGGTAGAAGCAGGGAAAATGAGAGAGGTAGAGAGAGGGGGGAAAGAGGCAGGGAAAATGAGAGAGAGGGGGTGGGAGAGATGGGAGGTAGAAGCAGGGAAAATGAGAGAGGTAGAGAGAAGGGGGAAAGAGGCAGGGAAAATGAGAGGGAGGGGGTGGGAGAGATGGGAGGTAGAAGCAGGGAAAATGAGAGATGGAGAGAGAAGGGGAGAGAGAGAGGGAGGGAGAGAGAGAGGGAGGTAGAAGCAGGGAAAATGAGAGAGAGGGAGAAAGGGGAGGTAGAAGCAGGGAAATGAGAGAGGGAGAGGGGTAGGGAGAGAGGGGAGGTAGAAGCAGGGAAAATGAGAGAGGTAGAGAGAGGGGGGAAAGAGGCAGGGAAAATGAGAGAGAGGGGGTGGGAGAGATGGGAGGTAGAAGCAGGGAAAATGAGAGAGGTAGAGAGAAGGGGGAAAGAGGCAGGGAAAATGAGAGGGAGGGGGTGGGAGAGATGGGAGGTAGAAGCAGGGAAAATGAGAGAGGGAGAGAGAAGGGGAGAGAGAGAGGGAGGGAGAGAGAGAGGGAGGTAGAAGCAGGGAAAATGAGAGAGAGGGAGAAAGGGGAGGTAGAAGCAGGGAAATGAGAGAGGGAGAGGGGTAGGGAGAGAGGGGAGGTAGAAGCAGGGAAAATGAGAGAGGTAGAGAGAGGGGGGAAAGAGGCAGGGAAAATGAGAGGGAGGGGGTGGGAGAGATGGGAGGTAGAAGCAGGGAAAATGAGAGAGGGAGAGAGAAGGGGAGAGAGAGGGAGGGAGAGAGGGAGGGAGGTAGAAGCAGGGAAAATGAGAGAGGTAGAGAGAGGGGGGAAAGAGGCAGGGAAAATGAGAGAGAGGGGGTGGGAGAGAGGGGAGGTAGAAGCAGGGAAAATGAGAGAGGTAGAGAGAGGGGGGAAAGAGGCAGGGAAAATGAGAGGGAGGGGGTGGGAGAGATGGGAGGTAGAAGCAGGGAAAATGAGAGAGGGAGAGAGAAGGGGAGAGAGAGGGAGGGAGGTAGAAGCAGGGAAAATGAGAGAGAGGGAGAAAGGGGAGGTAGAAGCAGGGAAATGAGAGAGGGAGAGGGGTAGGGAGAGAGGGGAGGTAGAAGCAGGGAAAATGAGAGAGGTAGAGAGAGGGGGAAAGAGGCAGGGAAAATGAGAGGGAGGGGATGGGAGAGATGGGAGGTAGAAGCAGGGAAAATGAGAGAGGGAGAGAGAAGGGGAGAGAGAGAGGGAGGGAGAGAGAGAGGGAGGTAGAAGCAGGAAAAATGAGAGAGAGGGAGAAAGGGGAGGTAGAAGCAGGGAAATGAGAGAGGGAGAGGGGGAGGGAGAGAATGAGGGAGAAGCAGGGAAAATGAGAGAGGGAGAGAGAGGGAGGGAGATAGGTGAAGCAGGGAAATGAGACAGTGGGAAAGGGGGAGGAAGGGAGAGAGGTAGAATCAGGGAAAATGAGAGAGGGAGACAGGGAGAGAGGACAGAGAGGGAATCAGGGAAAATGAGAGCAAGAAGAGGGGAAGGAGGGAGAGAGGTAGAAGCAGGGAAGTGTGAGAGAGAGACAGGGAGAGAGGGAGGGAGAGGGAGATGGAAGCAGGGAGAATGAGAAGAGGGGAAGGAGGGAGGGAGGTAAAAGCAGGGAAAATAAGAGAGAGGGAGAGAGGGAGGGAGAAAGGGAGGTAATGCAGGGAAAGAGATGGTAGGAAAAACACAGAGAGTAAAACAAGGGAATGTGTGAGTGTTTGTGTGTAAGAGAAAGAGAGAGAGAGAGAGAAGCAGGTAACATGGAAGAGAAACAGGCAAAGAAAGGAAGAGAAAAATGGGGAGAAACAGAAAAAGAAAGAGATAGTAGGGAAAACAGAGAATGGGAAATGGGGGATGTGTGTGAGGGGGCGGGGGAGGAGGGGGAAGAAGAAGAAGAAAGAGAAGAAGGAGGAGGAGGAGAAGGAGGAGAGGAGGAGGAGGAGGTAGTAGTAGTAGTTAGTGAAGGAGGAAGAAGAGAAAAAGAAAGAGAAGGAGAGGATTGGAGGTTCCTAAGTGCTTACTGACTTTGGATGTTTTCTTTCAGACATTACATTACCCAACTAGGTAACACCATCAGTGTATCATCAGAAGCCCTACTACTCTCAACAGGCATTGTTAACATATTAAAAAGACAGGGTTTTGATCACACCATTGCACTGTTGCAATCTTGATTTTTTTTAAAAATGCTCCTGGATGCCCCAAGTACAAAGGGAAGCAAAAATGACTCTCTTTAGAGGATGGTTAATTCATTAATTAATCCATGCAGCTTTGATTATTGCTCTTTTCAATATTTTCTCCCTCCCCCTGATACGTCGCTCTGCTCCCCAGGTAAAATAAACTTTGTCTATAATAAACCTTTGCAAAAAAACCCACCCTAACCCAAAATCCTCTTCTTCTAGCCCAGTGTTTCCCAACCTTGGCAACCTGAAGATATTTGGACTTCAACTCCCAGAATTCCCCAGCCAGCGAATGGGGAATTCTGGGAGTTGAAGTCCAAATATCTTCAAGTTGCCAAGGTTGGGAAACACTGTTCTAGCCACTGCATTAAATGACCGTGTTAATATTCAAATAATTCATTATGTGTTGCTTTAGGTGAGAACTTCTCCAACAGAAACTAAAAGACAAAGACAAAAAAAACCCCTAAAATACTTACAATTTCTTGAACGGTTCAGAGAAGATTGTTAAAGGTATAGGTGAAATCTTCAATTATTAAAATAATTCCCATTGCTCTCTACAGGTCAATATATGCTGGTAATGACCCATTAAGCAGGTATTATGTTCTTTTATTACAGTCTCCAAGTCACATTAGTCTACATTTATCTGCATTGAACTTGCTATCTATTAGCTGGAGTACTTAACTGATAGAAGGCTTCCTTCCTTCCTGCATTGTTTCTCACAGGTGACCTTCTTCCCAATTTAATATCTTCCATGCAGGGGAAAAAAAAATTCCTTGCTTTAAAATAAAAAGGTTTGCAGCCACCTGGGAGATTGAAGAAGATAATGGGAGATTCAGCAATAGAAATAGCAATAGCGGCATACAAATCTAATTAATTATTATTATTATTATTATTATTATTATTATTATTATTATTATTATGTTTGTGTTGGTTATGACCTATAAAACCCTTCATGGCATCTGACCAGAATATCTCCGGGACCGCCTTCTGCTGCACAAATCTCAGCAACCGGTTAGGTCCCACAGAGTTGGCCTTCTCCGGGTCCTGTCGACTAAACAATGTCGTTTGGCGGGATGCAGGGGAAGAGCCTTCTCTGTGGCAGCCCCGATCCTCTGGAACCAGCTCCCCCCAGAGATCAGAATTGCCCCCACCCTCCTCGCCTTTCATAAGCTCCTTAAAACCCACCTATGTCGTCAGGCATGGGGGAATTGATTATTTATTTATTGGACTTGTATGCTGCCCTTTTCCGTGGACTCGGGGCGGCTCACAACACATCAATAAAAACAACATACAATAACATATCTGATCCAAATAATATAAATAATCTAAAAAAATGATTCTAAAACAGCTAAAACATTAAAAATCATCCTGCCAGATTCAAACCACAGACATACCACACATTCATTGACCGGAGGCTAGGGTATAATGACCCCCAAGCCTGGTAGCATAAATAGGTTTTCAGATTCTTGTGGAAGGCAATACGAATCTCCGGGGGCAGCTGGTTCCAGAGGGCCGGGGGCCCCCACAGAGAAGGCTCGTCCCCTAGGCCCCGCCAAGCGACATTATACAAACTACCATCCTATAATTGTTTGACAAAATACAAAAATAAGATCAGATAAAATAATAAAATTAAATAAAATAAATTAAAAAAATTAAAAAAAATAGAATAGAATAGAAAAGAAAAGAAATGAAATGAAATGAAATAATAAAATGAAATGAAATGAAATAAGGAAGATTAAGAGGAAGAGGAAGAAGAAGGAGGAGGAGGAGGGGGGGAAGAGGAGGGGGAGAGGGAGAAGGAGAAGGAGAGGAAGAGGAAGAGGAAGAGGAAGAGGAAGAACAACAACAACAGCAACAGCAGCAGCAACATAACCTCCTTTGGATGCAAAGCAAACAAACATTTGTTGGACCCACTTTGGCCAAAGAACTGGAAAAGGAATGTGAATTTCCGAATTTCCGAGAGCTTAGAAATGTCTGCTGAATGGTAAGCAAGCGGAGCTGAAATGCGGCAGAAGGGGGGGGGAGTTATTAATTACAGTTTATGGGGAAGAAAGGTTAATGGTGGCAAGTAAATCTGCACCATTTTATAGCTTGCTTTGGGGAGCACAGTTCTGACTCAGCGAATGTCCTGCCCCGTGTTTTCAAAAAATGAAAAGTCAGCAGAAATGGGCAAGGAGTAGGTTTTTTTTTTTAAAAAAAAAAACACCAACTTTAGAAATGCTGAGATGGAGCCAAGAAGACACAACTTTTAAAACACAGTGTGCTGTCCTTGCCTTGCAACCATTTTGTTTTGGGACCCTGCAAAGTTACAACGGTGGAAGCTAAAACTGATGAAGTGGACAAGGCCATCGGAGCTGTGAGTTCCGCCACCTGTTTACTGGATCCGTGTCCCTCCTGGTTGGTTTCGGCCAGCAGGGAGGTGACGCAGAGCTGGGCCCAGGAGATTACCAACGCTTCCTTGGGGAGGGGAGTTTTTCCATCACTCTATAAAGAAGCGCTTGTGCGCCCCCTCCTCAAGAAGCCCTCCCTGGACCCAGCCGTACTTAACAACTATCGTCCAGTCTCCAACCTTCCCTTTATGGGGAAGGTTGTCGAGAAGGTGGTGGCACTCCAGCTCCAGCGGTCCTTGGAAGAAGCCGATTATATAGGTCCCCAGCAGTCGGGTTTCAGGGCCGGTTACAGCACGGAAACCGCTTTGGTCGCGTTGATGGATGATCTCTGGCGGGCCCGGGACAGGGGTTTATCCTCTGTCCTGGTGCTCCTTGACCTCTCAGCGGCTTTCGATACCATCGACCATGGTATCCTTCTGCACCGGCTGGAGGGGTTGGGAGTGGGAGGCACTGTCCTTCAGTGGTTCTCCTCCTACCTCTCTGGCCGGTCGCAGTCGGTGTTAGTGGGGGGTCAGAGGTCGACTCCTAGGTTTCTCCCTTGTGGGGTGCCTCAGGGGTCGGTCCTCTCCCCCCTACTATTCAACATCTACATGAAACCGCTGGGCGAGATCACCCAAGGACATGGGGTGAGGTATCATCAATATGCGGATGATACCCAGCTTTACATCTCCACCCCATGCCCAGTCAACGAAGCGGTGGAAGTGATGTGCCGGTGCCTGGAGGCTGTTGGGGCCTGGATGGGTGTCAACAGACTCAAGCTCAACCCGGATAAGACGGAGTGGCTGTGGGTTCTGCCTCCCAAGGACAATTCCATCTGTCCGTCCATCACCCTGGGGGGGGAATTATTGACCCCCTCAGAGAGGGTCCGCAACTTGGGCGTCCTCCTCGATCCACAGCTCACATTAGAACAACATCTCTCAGCTGTGGCGAGGGGGGCGTTTGCCCAGGTTCGCCTGGTGCACCAGTTGCGGCCCTATCTGGACCGGGACTCATTGCTCACAGTCACTCATGCCCTCATCACCTCGAGGTTCGACTACTGTAATGCTCTCTACATGGGGCTACCTTTGAAAAGTGTTCGGAAACTTCAGATCGTGCAAAATGCAGCTGCGAGAGCAGTCATGGGCCTACCTAGGTATGCCCATGTTTCACCATCACTCCGCAGTCTGCATTGGTTGCCGATCAATTTCCGGTCACAATTCAAAGTGTTGGTTATGACCTTTAAAGCCCTTCATGGCATCGGACCAGAATATCTCCGAGACCGCCTTCTGCCGCACGAATCCCAGCGACCGATTAGGTCCCACAGAGTGGGCCTTCTCCGGGTCCCGTCAACTAAACAATGTCGGTTGGCGGGCCCCAGGGGAAGAGCCTTCTCTGTGGCGGCACCGACTCTCTGGAACCAACTCCCCCCGGAGATTAGAACTGCCCCTACTCTTCCTGCCTTCCGCAAACTCCTTAAAACCCACCTTTGCCGTCAGGCATGGGGGAACTGAAACATCTCCCCCTGGGCACGTTTAATTTATGCATGGTATGTCTGTGTGTGTGACTGTTAGCATATGGGGTTTTTTAAATATTTAAATATTTTAAATTTGTCTAATTGCTTGTGATTTGTTTTTTACATGTTGTGAGCCGCCCCGAGTCTTCGGAGAGGGGCGGCATACAAATCTAAGTAATAAATAAATAATAAATAAATAAATAAATAAAACAGAAAGCATAAAACATATGTGCACTACTTCTTCCCCAAACCCCATAATCTTCAACCTTAGATTGTCTATAGTTGACCTCTCCCCTTTTCTAAGCGGTCTGTAAGGGGCGTGCATAAGCGCATCATTGTGCCTACCGTCCCTGTCCTTCTGTCCTATTGTGTTATTTTATCATTATTTACTATGTATGTTATGCTACAATCCTATGCTTGTTCAACAAAATAGACAGGCAGACAGACAGACACAAACTGAGTAACATGGTATATGGAGTTCAATGCAGTGAGCCATGTACATTGGGGAAACACTTGGTAAATGCATGGCACAACATAAGAGAAAAAACACATCAGGACAAGATTCAGCAACCCATCTGCATTTAAAAGACAAAGCCTACTCTTTTATATTTATTTATTTATTTATTTATTTATTTGTCAAACAAGTATAGTATCATAGTACATATTAACGTAACATAACATAACATAACATAACATAACATAACATAACATATCTGGGATTGTCCCCACCCCCTGGTCACCTTACATTTTGGCAGTACAAACATTACACTTTGATGTTGAGTTTGAGACCCCTGCTCTAGAGAAAATGAGGCCTAGGGATGACATGATAACCGTCTTCCAGTATTTGAGGGGCTACCACAAAGAAGAAGGGGTCAACTTAGTTTCCAAAGCACCAGAAGGCAGGACCGGAAACCATGGATGGAAACTAATCAAGGGGAGAAGAAACCTGGAATTAAGAAGGAACTTGCTAACAATGCGAACAATTACCCAGTGGATGGTTTATTAACTAAGCCTGGAGACTCAAACACATGAAGGATGTTTGCAGGATTTGGGTATGGCTAAAGAAGATTTTGTGTGATGTGATAACAGACTTCTAGTATTTGAGGGACTGCCATAAAGAAGAGGAGGGTGGCGCAGTGGTTAGAGTGTTGCACTGCAGGCTACTTCAGTTAACTGCTAGCAGTTCAAATCTCACCACCGGCTCCAGGTTGACTCCTCCTCCCATCTTTCCGAGGTGGGTAAAATGAGGACCCAGATTGTTGGAGGCAATGTGGTGATTCTCTAAACCGCTTAGAGAGGGCTGGTAAAGCACTATGAAGTGGTATATACAGGGGTGGGCTGCTGCCCGGACGTGAGAAGGAGCTATCCATTGTTAGACTATCCATTGTTGACGTCTCCTAATTCCTAAGAGGTCAGTAAGGGGCATGAATAAGAGCACCAGTGTGCCTTCCGTCCCCTGTCCTAATGTTTCTCTCTCACTAGTATCACTCCTCCACTCAAAACAGAATACCCTACGAAAATAGACTTACAATCCTGGGTCTAGAAAGCCTAGAACTACGGTGCCTAAAACATGATTTGAGTATTGCCCACAAGATCATATGCTGCAATGTCCTACCAGTCAATGACTACTTCAGCTTCAACCGCAACAACACAAGAGCACGCAACAAATTCAAACTTAATACGAACCGCGCCAAACTTGACTGTAAAAAATATGATTTCAACAATCGAGTTATCGAAGCTTTGAACTCACTACCGGACTCAATTGTGTCAACCTCTAACCCCCAACATTTCTCCCTTAGACTCTCCACGATTGACCTCTCCAGATTCCTAAGAGGCCAGTAAGGGACGTACATAAGTGCACTGGTGTGCCTTTCGTCCCCTGTCCAATTGTCTTTCCGTTCTTTCACCTATCTTATATATTCTCTTCCTTTCATATATCCTCTCCTCTAAGTCCGCTTTTATATTATCACATGTCTATTTTTCTTCCTATGTATTTGTGTATTGGACAAATGAATAAATAAAATAAATAAAATATAAATATTGTTATGTCTTTGTATACCACCAATACATATTTGATAAAACAAATAAATAAAATAAATAAAAATATAATAAATAAATCGTCATGTTCTTTAAAGACTATGCAAAGTGATGTTGCATAGAGCTAGCAAACACACACACACACACACACACACACACACACAAAATCAAATTATTATTATTTTTCATTCCCTAGCTATATTCAATATATAAAAGTAACAGATTGGAAAGCACAGGGAAATTCAAGGAGCCAAAGTGACCTTGTATATTGTAAGCATAATTGCATCCAATCTAGGTTAAAGTTTTGTTAGTTGCTTTTTTCCTTTTCCTTTTCTTCTTCCTTTTTTTTTTTTGCAAAAAGCACCATCTAGCAAGCAATTACACACATAAGTGATTTTAAGGCTTCTGAATAGCACCAGCGATTTCACTTTTGCATAAAGCCTTCAGTGTTTATCTAGTTCACAGTCAAAACATCTAAGTTTACCAACATTTGGTGTCTGGCAAAAAGAAGGCAATGTCCAGTAAGGGAATTGATGGAACTTTTCTGTCGCAGAGCCCCTGATTATTAAACTTCTCAAAATGGTCCACTTTTAGGGGGAAGAGGGAATACTTTTTAAAAAAATTTAGAAGCATTTTGCATCGGAAAATTAAAGTATTATTAAAATAGAGGGAGCACTTTGGAAGTAATGAAAAATAATATCCGGAGAAGTTCGCTGGTAGTCTTGGGAGCTGTTCAGGGTCAGATGAATCAGAGCAGCCTATAGGAACATGCAAATAAAAATAAAAAATGGTTTCACTTAGATCCTACCTCTTTTACAAAACCCAAATCGTTATGTCTGATTATCCTCCTTCTCCTTAGTTATCAGAAGTAAGAGGGCTTTTTATTTCCCCTTGTAGTAGGCAGAATAAAGAACAGAATAACAGAGTTGGGACCTCGGAGGTGGAAAATGGTGGAAGGGAAGAAGGGAGGAAGGGAGGAGAGGAACAGTGAAGAAGGGAGGGAGGAAGGGAAGGAGAGAGGTAGAGAGAAAGGAGAAGAATAGTGAGGGAGGGAGGAAGAAGAGGAACAATGAAGAAAGAAGGGAGGAAGGGAGGAGAGGAACAGTGAAGAAGGGAGGAAGAGGAGAAGAATAATGAGGAAGGGAGGGAGGGAGAAGAGGAACAGTGAAGAAGGGAGGGAGGGAAGGAGAGAGGGAGGTAGAAAGGCGAAGAATAGTGAGGAAGGGAGGGAGGGGAGGAATAATGAAGAAGGGAGGGAGGAAGGGAAGGAGAGAGGTAGAGAGAAAGGAGAAGAATAGTGAGGGAGGGAGGAAGAAGTTGAACAATGAAGAAAGAAGGGAGGAAGGGAGGAGAGGAACAGTGAAGAAGGGAGGAAGAGGAGAAGGATAATGAGGAAGGGAGGGAGAAGAGGAACAGTGAAGAAGGGAGGGAGGGAGGGAAGGAGAGAGGGAGGTAGAAAGGTGAAGAATAGTGAGGAAGGGAGGGAGGGGAGGAATAATGAAGAAGGAAGGTAGGGAGGAAGGGAGGAGAGGAACAGTGAAGAAGGGAGGAAGAGGAGAAGAATAATGAGGAAGGGAGGAAGGGAGGAGAGGAACAGTGAAGAAGGGAGGAAGAGGAGAAGAATAGTGAGGAAGGGAGGGGAGGAGGGGAGGAAGAATGAAGAAGGGAGGGAGGGAGGGAGAATAGGACAAGTGAAGAAGGTAGGGAGGAAGGAAGGAGAGGAACAGTGAGGAAGGAAGCCAGGATTCCAAATAGCATCGAAAATTAAATCAACGTTTGAGGCAAAATATTGCTCAAAGTTCCAATTTATTAGCTGAGCCGTGTTGGCACATCTGGGAGAAACCCAAATCTGAAGTCCTTCAGGGTTCACCACCCAGTTGAAAGTTCAAGCCCTTGTCCCCATACCCTGAGGTCTATCACATTGACCAATCTTCACCTGCCAACTTGACAGCAACTCCCATCTCATTCCATGCAGGTGCAGGAATGCAAAGACAAAGCATGACCTTGACCATCTAGAAGGAATTTGGCTTGGCTGCATGCAGACATCTCTAATGCAATGACCCCTCTGAAATTTCGACAGCAAAGAAGACATTTTAAAATAGCACAAAGTGTGGGAGGTCAAAGACCCTGAACTAAAATAGCTTCAAAGGAAAGGAGGGAGGGAGATGAAAGAAAGAAAGAAAGAAACAAAGAAAGAAACAAAAGAAAGAAAGAAAAGATATGGTAGATAAAGACTGAATATCCTTCTGTATATATTGAGAACATATAATATTCAGGCATGTTTTTCAAGACTGGACAGCTGTAGAAGCTGCCTCATCCTGTTTGATAGTATCAAAGCTATCATGTGTTCCTGGGATCCTTATAAATAAAAGTAAATTCTAATTTAAGTCAACGTGACTGTTGACTTCATAGATACAATAATAAAATAATAATAATAATAATAATAATAACAACAACAACAACAACAACAACAACAACAGAGCCGGGGTGGTGCAGCAGGTAGAGTGCTGTACTCCAGGCCACTGAAGCTGATCGTAGATATGAAGGTCAGCGGTTCAAATCTCACCACCGGCTCAAGGTTGACTCAGCCTTCCATCCTTCCGAGGTGGGTAAAGTGAGGACGCGAATTGTGGGGGCAATAGGCTGGCTCTGTTAAAAAGTGCTATTGCTAACATGTTGTAAGCCGCCCTGAGTCTAAGGAGAAGGGCGGCATAAAAATTGAATAAATAAATATACAACAATAACTGAGTTGGACGGGACATTGGAGGTCTTCTAGTCCAACCCCCTGCTTACGCAGGAAACCGTAAACTGCTACAGATGCCTTTCTGTTACTATCTTGATAATAACAAGGGAGAGTTTGCTTCCAGATTATTATTATTATTTATTGTATTATTTATTCGACTACTGTAATGCTCTCTACATGGGGCTACCTTTGAAAAGTGTTCGGAAACTTCAGATCGTGCAGAATGCAGCTTCGAGAGCAGTCATGGGCTTCCCAAAGTATGCCCATGTTACACCAACACTCCGCAGTCTGCATTGGTTGCCAATCAATTTCCGGTCACAATTCAAAGTGTTGGTTATGACCTATAAAGCCCTTCATGGCACCGGACCAGATTATCTCAGGGACCACCTTCTGCCGCACAAATCCCAGTGACCAGTTAGGTCCCACAGAGTGGGTCTTCTCCGGGTCCCGTCAACTAAACAATGTCATTTGGCGGGACCGAGGGGAAGAGCCTTCTCTGTGGCGGCCCCGGCCCGTTGGAACCAACTCCCCCCAGAGATTAGAATTGCCCCCACCCTCCTTGCCTTTTGTAAGCTTCTTAAAACTTACCTC
>NC_091951.1:349241288-349243788 GCF_031021105.1 Erythrolamprus reginae
CACTGATGGCAGTGTAAAATTCATTTCCATCACTCATTTCCCTGAGATGTAGCCTGAATTCTTTGCAAATTATCCAGCTTTTATATCCATCGATCCACTCCGTTTCTTCCCTCCCCCTCCCTCTCCCCCTGGTCTCTTTTTGAAGCTGCTTCTACCTTCCCTGCAGAACATTTGTTTTGCTAAGCACCTGTGTCTGCTGAGGTGGTGAACACAAGGCACCCTGGGAAATGGCGAGGGCAGAGAGCTGTCACAAGGCTTGTTCCAGAGAGCGACCTGGCTTGTATGTGTTAGAATGTCAGGTCTCTGCAGTTTGCAGAGAGTTCAAAGGTCAGAGTCCCAACCATGCACTGCGGCTGGGGAAATGAGAATTTTGCGCCTGAAGCAAAATGACGTCCACCATTAACTCTTTGGAGGCCCTTCTGTAACTGGTCTTGCTAGGTTTCCTTTCCACAATTGTTAGGTTTCTCTTTCTTTCTTTCTTTCTTTCTTTCATTCATTCATTCTTTCTTTCTGTCTTTCTTCCCTCCCCCCCTCCCTCCTTCCCTCTTCCTTTCCTTCCTCCCTCCCTCCCCCCTCTTTCTTTCTTTCTTTCTTTCTTTCTGTCTTCCTTCCTTCCGATAATTTTGTTTTCTCTTTCCTCCACGGTGCTTCCAGATGATAAAGAATGCATTCAGCCATTCACCTTTCCCACCAAATTATTATTCTTATTATTATTTTCTAGGAAAACACCACAAAAACAGAATCCATGAAATCGGCTAATGATTTATATGGTAAATGAGGGTGGCGTGTTCCTTTTCTAAATGAGGCTGTGCTGTTTCTTTTTTCTTCTTCTTGATGTTAAGTCTAATCATAGCCTGATTTTTAATATTCTGATATGTCTAATACACTTTTTTAAAAAAAGAAAGAAAGTTGCATACAATAGAAATGAATTCTGTTTTCATGTATTGTTTTTTGGAGTGGAGAAGTATTATTTATAAACTAGTATGATAAACTAGTATGTCTAGTTTAATGAAAAGAAGGACTAGGGAAGACTTAATTTAATTTAATTTAATTTAATTTAATTTAATTTAATTTAATTTAATTTAATTTAATTTAATTTAATTTAATTTAATTTAATTTAATTCAATTCAATTCAATTCAATTCAATTCAATTCAATTCCATTCCATTCCATTCCATTCCATTCCATTCCATTCCATTCCACTCCACTCCACTCCACTCCACTCCACTCCACTCCACTTAATTTAATTTAATTTAACTCAATTCAATTCAATATCGACTTCTGTGCCGCCCAATCCCATGGGACTCAGGGCAGCTTAAAATAATACAAATATTATAATAATAAAAAGAAGTCAAATATTAATTGATTAATTGAGTCCTTGGAGAGGGGAAGCATACAAATCTAAATAATAATAATAATAATAATAATAATAATAATAATAATAATAATAATAATAATAATAATAATAATATAAAATCCCATTAGAGTCCCAAATTAAAATAACCCCCTATAAAAACACTAAATCCAATCTAACAACAGCACACATACAGTTGAACATGATTTGTCTGTGCTTGATATTAAGATTCATGCCCCCCAGGCCTGTCGGCAAAGCCAGGTCTTAATAGCTTTTTGAAAGGCCAGGAGAATGGGAGCAGTGCGAATATCTGGGGCGGGCGGAGTTGGTTCCATAGAGCCGAGGCATCTACAGAAAAGGTCCTACCCCACAGTTCCACCAACCTACATTGTTTAGTCAACCGGACCCGGAGGAGGGTGATTCTGGAATGGGGATTTTGCAGTATACTTCCCCCAGGAGTAGGGAAGGAATGGGGATTTTGCAGTATACTTCCCCCAGGAGAAGGGAGGGAATGGGGATTTTGCAATACCATTCCCCCAGAGTAGGAAGAGAATGGGGATTTTGGAAAACCCTTCCCCCAGGGGTAGGAAGACAATGGGGATTTTGCAATATCCTTCCCCCAGGAGTAGGAAGGGCTTTGGGGATTTTGCAATATCCTTCCCCCAGGAGAAGGGAGGGAATGGGGATTTTGCAATATCCTTCCCCCAGTAGAAGGGAGGGAATGGGGATTTTGCAATATCCTTACCCCAGGAGTAGGAAGGGAATGGGGATTTTGCAATATCCTTCCACTGGAATGGAGAGTGAACGGAGATTTTGCAATATCCTTCCCCCAGGAGAAGGGAGGGAATTGAGATTTTGCAGTATCCTTCCCTCTGGAGTGAGGAGGGAATGGGGATTTTGCAATATCCTTCCCCTGCCATTCCCACCAAACCACGCCCATAGGGAAAATAATTTCACCCCTGCCCCTGACCTATACCCTGTCCCGAGACCTACTGAGGAACGCAACTGGATGCCGATTTTGAGATTTGCTCTTATTGCCTGAGATCAAATAAAATGCCTCTAACTTTGGGGAGGGGGTTTGTTTTGTTTTATTGTGGGTCTTTTTTCCCCTTCTGAGCCTGGAATATATTTATTTATTTATTTTCTG
>NC_091951.1:349246288-349281288 GCF_031021105.1 Erythrolamprus reginae
ATTGGAAAGCGGCGCGTGTGTTTTAAAACGTCCCCGCTGACATGGGGGACTCGCTAGCACACCCCCGAACCTCCAACCCGGGTTTGGGGGTGTGCTAGCGAGCCCCCCATGTCGGCGGGGACGTTTTAAAACAGCCGCGCCACCCCCAATCTTCGGCTCCTCGCTAGCGGGCAGGCAGGCGAGAGCTAGCGCCAGCGAACGGCTTGTCCGCGCTCGCTCTCGCCGCTTTGGAGCTGAGTCCTGAAGCGAATTTGCTTCAGGACTCAGATCCAAAGCGGCGAGAATGAACGGTGTGGGCGGGCGAAGGGCGGGCGGCAGCGAGGAGTTTGCGTGGGCGGTGGGGAAACTCCTTGCTGATGCCCGCTGCTCGCCCTCCCGCCAGCAAGAGGGGGAAGACCCAGGGAAGCCGCCCAGCAGCTGATCTGCCGGGTGCCATCTACGCATGCGTGCCCATAGAAAAAAGGGCACACATGCGCAGATGGTGTTTTGACTTCCGGGTTGAAAAATCGCGAATTACCCTGTTCGCAATGGTCGGGGACGCAATGTTTTTAGCCGACATAAAAAACACACATATATATATATATATACACATACATACACACACATAGTAAAATACATGATGAAGGTTATAGAGGAGATACTCATAGTAAAATATATCTAAGAAAGAATAGAAAAGAAGGTATAGTAATAGAACATATCAATGAAAGAATAGAAGAAGAGATATAGGAATAGAAGAAAGGTACAGGAGATATAGGAGAGCAATAGGACAGGGGATGGAAGGCACTCTAGTGCACTTGTACTCACCCCTTACTGACCTCTTAGGAATCTGGATAGGTCAACCGTAGATAATCTAAGGGTAAAGTGTTGGGGGTTTGGGGATGACACTATGGAGTCCGGTAATGAGTTCCATGCTTCGACAACTCAGTTACTGAAGTCATATTTTTTACAGTCAAGTTTGGAGCTGTTAATATTAAGTTTAAATCTGTTGTGTGCTCTTGTGTTGTTGTGGTTGAAGCTGAAGTAGTTGCCGATAGGCAGGACGTTGCAGCATATGATCTTGTGGGCAATACTTAGATCATGTTTAAGGCATCTTAGTTCTAAGCTTTCTAGGCCCAGGATTGAAAGTCTAGTCTCGTAGGGTGTTCTGTTACGGGTGGAGGAGTGAAGGGCTCTTCTGGTGAAGTATCTTTAGACATTTTCAAGGGTGTTAATGTCTGAGATGCGATATGGGTTCCAAACAGATGAGCTAGATCTTCTTATGCTAGATGATAATCTGATTATTCTAAAATGTGTGACTAGCCTAAGAAGGAGGAGAAGGAGAGAGAGAGGGAGAAGGAGAAGGAAAAGCAGTAGCTTTCTAACGCAACTCGGACAGAAGGACCTTATGCTTTTTGGGAATACATCAAAAACCATTTCTCCCTTCATGAAATATGAAGACTTAGTCTGATATATTACAATACAACTCTCTCGTTTCCAGCTATTCATTTAAAGGAGAATGTGGAAAGATAGGTGTAATCTTAGGGGAAAATGTGCAACTGACCTTAAAACGGAGAAGGAGGGAAAGAATGGGAGGGAAAGGAAAAGGAGGGTGTTGTGTCCAGGGGACAGTTAGGCCTTGTACCCGTCCCACATTCCTTGGGCAGGAAAATACTGCAAGGTGATTGGTTGGCTCAGCCTGGCAGCCCAGCATATATATAGCTGCCAGGCACGGCCATGTTTGGTCTTGTTCTATTCTGTAAACCAGCGGCCCCCAAACCATGGCCCGCGGGCCGGATACGGCCCGCTGAGGTCTTTTAACTGGCCCACAGCAGCACACGAGATTTTACTGATCGATATAATAAGAGGGAGAAATAGAGAGGGAGAGAGAAATGAAGAGGAGAGATAGAAAGGGAGAGAGAGAAAGGGAATAACAGAGAGAGGGGGAGAGAGAGAAAGTGTGAGAAATATAAAGAGGGAGAGTTAGAAAGAGAGTGAGTGAGAGAGAGAGAAGAGAGAGAGAAAGAAAGAGAAAGAGGGAGAGATAGAGAGGGAGAGAAAGGAAGAGGGAGAGATGGAAAGAGAGAGAGAGAAAGAAAAATGAGAAAATGATGGAGGGAAAGAACGAGGGAGAGGAAAATGAAACAAATGAGAGAAAAGGAAGAGGGAAGAGAGAAGTGGAGAGGAAGGAGGGAAGGAAGCAAGGAGAAATGGAGTTTGTTGATTTAAGTTTAAATTTACTTGTTAATAAAGAAGTATAAATTACCTTATTACTTAATTATTAATTACTTAATTACTTATTCTTCTTTATTTTAAATATTGTATTTGTTCCCATTTTGTTTTTTACTTTAAAACAAGGTATGTGCAGTGTGCATAGGGATTTGTTCATAGGGTTTTTTTTATAGTCCGACCCTCCAACAGTCCAAGGGACAGTGAACTGGCCCCCTGTGTAAAAAGTTTGGGGACCCCTGCTGTAAACCGTTATCTACTGTTAATAAAGAATCGTTCTTACTTCAAGACTGCAGTCCTTCATTCCGCTAAGGACTTAACAGAGGAGGAGGAAGGGAGGAAGAGCAAAGACCACCAAAGAGAAAGAGGAGAAGTAGGAGGAAATGATGAAGGGAAATGAAACGATAATGGAGGAGAAGTAGACACACAACCCAAAGTGCTTTTTCTACACAAGCAAGTTGAATCCAAATTCCAGAAGTTATTCTGAAGAACTTGTCTCTATTTTAATATAGGTGAAACTTCTCATATTGCGATTATGTCTGCACTAGGCTATCATTATACTCTCTATGCTGAAGTTTCTTGTTCAGCCTACTGGGTAAACCAGACAGGAAACATAACTATATGAACTAATTCTTCTTTATTTGAATAGCGTCTTGCAAGTCTGAAGGTTAAAAACTCGCTATTCCCGCTTTTAATCATCAAATCAATTGAGGTGGGTCCTTCCTAAGTTATTCCCTCTAACCTTTAGGACCTTAGGGGATCTCCCTTCCTTGTCTGATTGCTTCCTAGTCATTATCTCTTTCCCTCATCCCCCAAGGGCATTCACACATACCATTATATTTCTTCATGAAGTTCTGAAAAGCACTGGGAACCTGAAGAATCTAATCTGCCTATAAAGGGCAGCAGAAGCAATCAGAAATTACAGAGCCAATGTTGAACTACTGAGAAGCATAATATGCAATAGACAGAACAGAGCTGGAAGGGACCTTGGAGGTCTTCTAGTCCAACCCCCCTGTTCAAGCAAGAGACATTTCAAACAAGGAGTTGTCCAGCCTCTTCTTAAAAGACTTGAGGGATGAAGTACCCACAATTTGGGCAGGGAGTCATTGCTCACAGTCGCTCATGCCCTCATCACCTCGAGGTTCGATTACTGCAACGCTCTCTACATGGGTTCGGAAACTTCAGATTGTGCAGAATGCGGCCGCGAGAGCTATCGTGGGGCTTCCTAGATTCGCCCACGTTTCTACAACACTCTGTGGCCTGCACTAGCTGCCAATCGGTTTCCGGTCACAATTCAAAGTGTTGGTAATGACCTTTAAAGATGGACAATCCAGAATTGGTACTGGTACATGGTGGACCACATCCACTTCGAAATTATGGAAATAAGATTAAATAACTTTGATGAAAATAAATTGGAGAAGCTGATGGCACGATGGAATAAGGGGAAAGATTATATCTTAAGTAGAATATATGATGACAATGTGAAAAATAAACTCCAATCACTTTTTGTATGTAAAGAAATGTAAACCGGAGCCAAAGAAGAAATTGAAATTTACTGTAAATGATTTAACCCCCTAAATGGTGGAGAGATTATTGGTGTTGGGCACTTTTTCTTTAAGATTTTTTTGTTTGTTTGTTGTGATAAAAATTTAATTTAAAAAAAATATTTTTTTAAAAAGTAATGACCTTTAAAGCCCTTCATGGCATTGGACCAGAATAGCTCCGGAACCGCCTTCTACCTCACGAATCCCAGCGGCCGATAAGGTCTCAAAGAGTTGGCCTTCTCCGGGTCCCGTCGACCAAACAATGTCGTTTGGCGGGCCCCAGGGGAAGAGCCTTCTCTGTGGTGGCCCCTGCCCTCTGGAATCAACTCCCCCCAGAGATTAGAACAGCCCCCACCTTCCTTGTCTTTCGCAAGTTACTCAAGACCCACCTATATCGCCAGGCATGGGGGAACTAAGACATCTCCCCCAGGCTTTCTTATATTTTATGTTTGGTATGTGTTGTATGGTTTTTAACAGTTGGGACTTTTTATATAATTTTTATTATTAGATTTGTTCTATTGTTATACTGTTTTTATTACTGTTGTGAGCCGCCCCGAGTCTTCGGAGAGGGGCGGCATACAAATCTAATAAATTATTATTAATTATTATTATTATTATTATTATTATTATTATTAATATTATTATTAATTTGTGAAGATAACTCTTCTTCCTGTTAAGAAATTTCTCCTTAGTTGTAGGTTGCTTCTCTCCTTGATTAGTTTCCACCCATTGTTTCTTATCCAGCCCTCTGGTGCTTTCAAAATATGTTATCTCCCTGTTCTTTTTTGTCAACCCCTCAAATACTGGAATACTGCTATCCTGTCATCAGTAATGGGCTGCTGCCCCCATGGGTGGTGGTGGGACGCAGAGGGGGTAGTACGTTTATGCACTATTTATTGAATACTTAATAGTTTTTTATTGTCCGTCCTTCTCTAGTAACTTAGTGTGATCCTTAATTAGTATTTAAAATAGGAAATAATGAAATAGTATGTTTTTACCCATAAATGCTTTAATCATTTTAATCATTATCTAGAACCTAACTTTTATAACAATGAAAGAAAATTGAGCTACTTGCCTAATCCGTTATCCTACTGAACTTTGTGGGTTCAATACAAAACCTTCAAATGTTACTGTGCTCCTCAACAAATAATGCTATCTATCATTTGTCCTTTTTGTGGCTATTCCAATAATGTGACTTAATCAACTGAAAAAGAGTCCAAGCACCTATTTGAAAACTTATCTTGGTCGGTAAGCCACTCCCACCCAGTCACATGGCTTTTAAGATACCCTTGGTCACATGGCCGGCAAGCCACTCCTACCCCGTCACATGACCATCAAGCCACACCCACAAAATAAGCCAAACCCGCAGTGTGGCAGTGAAAATTTTGGCAGCCCATCACTTCCTGTCATCCTCTAGAATTTATTTTTGTTTTTGTTGTGGGCAAGGGATGGAACTCTGGATCTCTCACACGTAGAACTCACTTAAAAAAAACAAAATAACGGAGTTGGAAGGGACCTTGGAGATTGCCTAGTCCAGCGGTAGGCAAAGTTGGCTCCTCTATGACATATGGACTTCAACTCCCAGAATTCCTGAGCTAGTATGATTGGCTCAGGAATTCTGGGAATTGAAGTCCAGAGGTCATAGAAGAGCCAACTGTGCCTACACCTGGCCTAGTCTATCATATAGTGATGGGGAACCTTTTTTGGTTTGCATGTCAAAGGGGGGTGAGTCCAGGGGGCATGTGCGTACGTGCCCACACCATTTCCCCCTTCCGGCATGCAACGGTGTGCCCATTTTTTGGTCTCCCATAGGCTTCAGAGAATTTCCGCTTGCTGACTTCCGGTTGGACCGGAAGTCCCATTTTTTTTTGTTCTTCTCAGGCTTCAGAGCCTTTCTAGGAGCCTGGGGAGAGCAAAAACAACCATCCCCAACCTCAGAGGTCCTCTGGAGGCTGAAACCACCCATTTAACAACTTCCAGTTGGACCAGAAGTCCCAATTTTTGTTCTCCTCAGGCTTCAGAGGCAAAACCAGCCTCCCCCACCCTTGTAGGCCAGAAAAGGCCCGTTTCCCAAGTTCCAAATGAAAAGTCGGGGGACCACAGTGTTCGGAACAAAGCTTAATTGAGGAGGAAAACCGGCAGGATGACAGCTAGCACAAAAAGGTGACAGTTCGCTTACAAGGGACCTTAAATAGGCCCAGCTGTCTGAGGGAACAACCAATCAACCGCATAAACGTTTCCTGCTGAAACTGTAACTCAACCGGGTGGTAACAACCAATTAGGGGCTTCAAATATATCCACCAATACAAACTATCTCCAGGCAAAACCTACAGGGCTAGTTGCTGTGCAGGGACAGAACACCAAAGGCCATTTCCGTCCTCCCCAGTCTCCTAGAAAGGCTCCTGAGCTTGGGGAGAGCAAAAAATGGGCCTTCCCCATCAGGGGCAGATTCCCCTTCCTGCCATTACCGGTGCACAGCACATACACAGAGTTGGCCTTCTCTGGGTCCCCTTGACTAAACATTGTCGTTTGGCGGGTCCCAGGGGAAGAGCCTTCTCTGTGGCGGCCCCGGCAATATGGAATCAACTCCCACCGGAGATTAGAACTGCCCCCACCCTCCTTGTCTTTCGTAAATTACTAAAGACCCACCTGCATTGCCAGGCATGGGGGAACTGAGACACCTTCCCCAGGCTTTTATATTTTATGTTTGGTATGTATGTGTTTGGTTTTAAATGATGGGGTTTTATATGTTTTTTTCCCTTTTAATATTAGATTTGTTCCACTGCAACATTGTTTTTATTATTGTTGTGAGTCTTCTGCGTCTTCGGAGAGGGGCGGCATACAAATCTAATTAATAATAATAATAATAATAATAATAATAATAATAATAATAATAATAATAATAATAATAATAATATGCAGCTTCACTTCTCCTGTGGGCACGTGCATACGTCCCAGCAAATTTTTGCTCCTGAGCATGTGCAGAGGGCAAACTCTCACGAGGGGATGCACGCTCACATGAGATTTCATCTCTTTTATTTTTTTACTTCTGCACATGTGCGGAAGCAAAGAATTACAGAAATCTTATGCGTGTGCATATCCCCTCGTGAAATTTTGCTTCCTGCGCATGCACAGAAGCAAATTCTCACTGGGACATACATGCATGCAGAAGTTGTAAGTTGCTGAAAACCCACCTATGTCGCCAGGCATGCGGTAATTGAGGGATCCCCTTGCTTATATGGTTTATGTATAGTGATGGGCGAACTGAACCCACACAATTCGGGTCCCTACCGAATTTTGCGGTGTTCGGTATGCCAAACATGAACCCAAAATTTTTCCAAACTTTGGGCAAAGTTCAGCGTCATGTTCAGCATTCGGAGCTTTGATATCACCGGCAGGTTGCTAAGGACACCAAGGTGATCACTTCCTGGATTCCATGGAATCTAAACTTTGGGCAAAGTTCAGCGTCGTGTTCAGCATTCGGAGCTTTGATGTCACCGGCAGGTTGCTAAGGACACCAAGGTGATCACTTCCTGGATTCCATGGAATCCAGGAAGTGATCACCTTGGCGTCCTTAGCAACCTACTGGTGACGTCAAAGCTCCACCCCTGAATCTCTTCGTGGGAGGGATTCCCTGTTTGGGTTCGAGTTCGGGCTCGGTTCGGGTTCAGCCAAATTTTGCGTAAAGTTCGTCCGAACTTGCCGAACCCGAACACCGTTGGGTTCGCTCATCACTATTTATGTATGGTATGATTGAGTTGTATGGTTGTTTTAATGATATGGGTTTTTAGATGTCTTTTTAAGTATTGGATTTGTTTACATTGTTCACTATTGTTGTGAGCCACTCCGAGTCTTCGAAGAGGGGTGGCATACAAATCTAATAAATTCTTCTTCTTCTTCTTCTTCTTCTTCTTCTTCTTCTTCTTCTTCTTCTTCTTCTTCTTCTTCCATTCTTCTTCTTCTTATTATTATTATTACTATATTATTATTATCGTCATTATTATTATTATCATCATCATCATCATCATCATCATCATCATCCATACCAGTAGCAACCCACCTTTTCCCTGACTCCCAGTGGGCCAGAAGGCCCGAAAATCAGCTGGCCGGCACACATATGCACATTGGACATGAGCTCACATGCCCACTGATATGGCTTCACATGCCACTTGTGACATGCATGCCATAGGTTCACCATCATTGGTTTAGTCCAACTCCCTGCTTAGGCTGGAAACCATAGAGAAATGGTTGTCCAATCTCTTCTTTAAAAACTTCTATTCCCTTGGATCCGGACAACTTTTAGAAGTTTATCCTTTAAAAAAAAGCTACACAAATTGTGAGGTGATTGGCATTATGTGCTTAATCTCCTTTTCATATATTTCTCCAATATTTAGCATCCAGCTGTTTTTAAAGAACGCTGTTAAACAGTTCATTGCTTACAACTAAGATTATCTGGGGGATTTGAAATTTGTTTTTATTTTTGCCTTTTAAATCATTAACGGTCTGGATTTTTATACTGTGATCTCATTTTAATGGTTTGGATTGTAATCCACCCTTGTTACAATGTTGTTCTCTCAAACAAATAGAAACCAACCATAAAATGTATGGCTTTCAAGAAACTCTAGTGAGAAAGTAGTAGAAACTTTAGCACCATTTAAAAACAAGTAGAAACTTTAGCACCATTTAAAAACAAAATGAGAAAACGCTGTTTAGCACTCTTTAAAATCCTAACAATCCTTACAATCCTAAGATGCATCAACAGGGGAATACACTCCAAGACCAGGGTAGTCTTAATACCACTCTACTACGCCCTGGTCCGACCACACCTGAAGTACTGTATTCAGTTCTGGTCACCACACTTTAAAAGAGACATTGAAACTCTGGAGAAGGTGCAAAAAAGAGCAACCAAGATGATTAAGGGATTGGAAACCAAGACTTAGAAGAGAGACTGCGGGAACTGGGCATGGATAGCCTAGAGAAAAGGAGGGCCAGAGCGGACATGATAGCAGTCTACAAGTATACGAGGGGATGTCACAGAGAGGAGGGGATCACTTTATTCTTCAGGGCACCAGAGGGCCGGACGAGGAACAACGGCTGGAAGCTGACCAAGGAGAGATTCAACATGGAGATAAGGAGGAACTACCTGACAGTCAGAGCGATCAACCAATGGAACAACCTACCAGCGGACGTTGTGAACTCCAACACTCTGGACATTTTTAAGAGAAGATTGAACTGCCACTTGACTGGTGTACTATAGGGTTCCTGTCTGGGCAGGGGGTTGAACTCGATGGTCTTCATGGTCCCTTTCAACTCTAACAATAAATAATATAAATAAAATAAATGTTGGTGTTAACTAGAACTGTGGGAAAGAAATGTTGTAGAAAATGCTCCAACTCTAGAATACTACATACTGAAACTATAATGGCCTGTTTTGACTTTACAGACCATGTTTTAATTTTTTAATTTTTAATTTTTTCAAAAGATGCATGAGTGAGGCATAGAACAAAAAAATCTTGAAATCTTTTGCAGAGCATCTGGATACATTGCTATATACAGTGGTACCTCTACTTACAAACTTAATTAGTTCTGTGACCAAGTATTTAAGTAGAAAAGTTTGTAAGAAGCCATTTTTTCCCATAGGAATCAAAGCAAATAATGTGTGTGATTATTTATAAACCACAAGGAGGGTGGAGGTCCTGTTTCCTCCCAGGAGATTCCTAGAGAGGCCCCACGGAGGCTTCTCCCTGCCTTTTCCGGCCCTGTTTCCTCCCAGAAGATTCCTAGAGAGGCCCCACGGAGGCTTCTCACTGCCTTTTCTGGCCCTGTTTCCTCCCATGAGATTGCTAGAGAGGCCCCATGGAGGCTTCTCACTGCCCTTTTCAGCTCTGTTTCCTCCCAGGAGATTCCTAGAGAGGCCCCACGAGGCTTCTCACCACCTTTTCCGGCCCTGTTTCCTCCCAGGAGATTCCCAGAGAGGCCCCATGGAGCCTTCTCCCCACCTTTTCTGGCCCTGTTTCCTCCCAGGAGATTCCTAGAGATGCCCCACGGAGACTTCTCACTGCCTTTTTCAGCCCTGTTTCCTCCCAGGAAATTCCTAGAGAGGCCCCACGGAGGCTTCTCCCTGCCTTTTTCAGCCCTGTTTCCTCCCAGGAGATTCCTAGAGAGGCCCCATGGAGGCTTCTCACTGCCCTTTTCAGCTCTGTTTCCTCCCAGGAGATTCCTAGAGAGGCCCCACGAGGCTTCTCACCACCTTTTCCGGCCCTGTTTCCTCCCAGGAGATTCCCAGAGAGGCCCCATGGAGCCTTCTCCCCACCTTTTCTGGCCCTGTTTCCTCCCAGGAGATTCCTAGAGATGCCCCACGGAGACTTCTCCCTGCCTATTTCAGCCCTGTTTCCTCCCAGGAGATTCCTAGAGAAGCCCCACGGAGGCTTCTCCCTGCCTTTTTCAGCCCTGTTTCCTCCCAGGAGATTCCTAGAGAAGCCCCATGGAGGCTTCTCCCTGCCTTTTTCAGCCCTGTTTCCTCCCAGGAGGTTCCTAGAGAGGCCCCACGGAGGCTTCTCCCTGCTTTTTCTATTACAGCTTCAGAGGCTCAGGTTTGTAATTGGAAAACGGTTCTTGAGAAGAGGCGAAAAAATCTTGAACGTCTGGTTCTTATCTAGAAAAGTTCTTAAATAGAGGCGTTCTCAGGAAGAGGTACCACTGTATTTGACTTTGCCTCCATCCATATTCCAAAATCTAATAGTCTGTTTGTACTTTTTTCATTTATTTATTTTTCCCCTCGCCTCAGAATGCCAAGCATGTTCTTCATAATTTGACAAACAGAAAAACAATCGCCCGCCATTCTTCCTACCCCTGAAAAATTCATACGACTGCAGTTTGTCTGATGCATCTTTGAAGAGCATCCCGAAGGTATCAACTGGCAGCCTTTCTGATGAGAGATTTGAAGAAGCCAGATAGAGTTGGCGCTTTTGAACTTTGGGCATTGGAGAAAAACTCCGGAGAATGCCTTCGACGGAGAAGAGAATAAAACAATAGGTCATCAATAAATCAATGCAGGATTCTCACTCGAGGTGCAAATGATCAAGCGCCAATTATCCCAGTTCAGGCACAATGTGGGAACGTCCCGCTCGACTGGAAAAGGCCTTAGCACTGGGAAAGGAAGAAGGGAAGAGAAAAAGAATGTCCTTCCGGTCAACGACTACTTCACCTTCAACCGCAACAACACAAGAGCATGCAACAGATTCAAACTTAATATTAACCACTCCAAACTTGACTGTAAAAGATATGACTTTAACAATCGAGTCGTCGACGCGTGGAACTCATTACCGGACTCTGTAGTGTCTACTCCCATCCCCCAACATTTCTCCCTTAGACTCTCCACGATTGACCTCTCCAGGTTCCTAAGAGGCCAGTAAGGGGCGTACGTAAGTGCACTGATGTGCCTAACGTCCCCTGTCCAATTGTCTCTCCTTATCTCATATATCCTATATATTCTCTCCCTCTCATCCACTCCTCTTCTTTTTTACTTACTATCTCTATATATACTACTTAATGTCTATTTCATTCCATATGTATTGTATATTGGACAAAGAATAAATAAAATAAATAAATAAAAATGACTAGCAACAAGATGGATGGACTCAGTTACAAGAGTGATGTGTGGATCGTGAGAAGAGCTGAAGGACCAGGTTAGATATAATGTGCTATAGACTAGAGGGGTATTTTGCTCAGATTAAGAGCTGTTTCTTTAAGAGATTAGGGAATGTAATAATAGATTCCTTTTCCCTTTCCCTTTCCCTTTCTCTTTCCCTTTCCTTTTCCTTTTCCCTTTCCCTTTCTCTTTCCCTTTCCTTTTCCTTTTCCCTTTCCCTTTCCCTTTCCCTTTTCCCTTTCCCTTTCCCTTTCCCTTTCCCTTTCCCTTTCCTTTTCCCTTTCCCTTTCCTTTTCCCTTTCCCTTTCCCTTTCCTTTCCCTTTTCCCTTTCCCTTTCCCTTTCCCTTTCCCTTTTCCCTTTCCCTTTCCCTTTCCTTTTCCCTTTCCCTTTCCCTTTCCTTTTCCTTTTCCTTCTCTATCCCTTCTCCTTCTCCTTTTCGGTCTCTCCATCCACCCACCCACCCACCCGTCTATCTACAGTGTCTGTCTGTCTGTCTGTCTATATCATCTCTATTTATCCACCCACCCACCTACCAACCCCATCAAAATAGCTAACTATCTATCATCCATCCATCTATCTATCCATCAATCGATGATAGTTAGAAACATGGAAGATTGATGGCAGAAAAAGACCTCATGGTCCATCTAGTCTGCCCTTATACTATTTTCTGTATTTTATCTTAGGATGAATATATGTTTATCCCAGGCATGTTTAAATTCAGTTACTGTGGATTTATCTATCACGTCTGCTGGGAGTTTGTTCCAAGCATCTACTACTCTTTCTAAACTCTTACTAAACTCTTACCACCCCCTACCTACGTACCAACCCACTTAAATAGCTACCATCCAACATCTATCTATCTATCTATCTATCTATCTATCTATCTATCTATCTATCTATCTATCTATCCATCCATCCATCCATCCATCCATCCATCCATCCATCTATTCATCCATTCCTCCACCCACCTACCCCCACCCCTACCTACCTACCTACCTACCTGTCCATATCTCTCTCTCCCTCTCTCTCTCCATTCATCCACCCATTTACCTACCTACCTACCTACCTGCCTGCCTACCTATCACATCTCCCAGATTTCTCCTCTTTCCTACGCTATTGGGTGTGTGCTCTATGGTGGTATTATCCAACTTACTGATTTCCAAGCTAAGCAGTTCACTCCACCCACTCCTTCATTCTTCCAACTTCCGTGAAATAATTTAAAAAAACCCACGGTGCATGGAAACAGTGATTTTTAAAGCTAGAAAGAGCATTACATCTCCCTCTCATGCCAATTAAGGAAACTAACAAAGCTTCCTGGAATTCTGGAAGCTCAAAGGGGGTCAATTGTTATTTTCCCCCTCCCGCTCTGGAATAAGAACCAGGTCATAAAAAATAACAGAAAAGAGGAAGGGGGAAGTGTGATGAACTTGTACGAGGTGGCAAAAATGAGCTCATTAAGTCCTTCCTTTAGGATTTATTTGGGAACCTTATTAAAACTAGATTCATTTCACAACAGCATGGCAGGAAAGCGAAGGTGTCTGGTTTATAATAACTACAGTGACTCGATTTAAGGTCAAATATATCTGACCCAGATGTTTCCCCGGCTTAAAGTTCCCTGTAGAAACCAGAACTTGTTCCTTAACTATATTTTACAGTATTGATCCTGTGTGTATGTTTGTGTGTGTGTGTTCCTATTTCCTTGTTCTTGCTGGTCTACTAAACTGTCAATGTCAAAAAGGGAGAGGTATACATACTTATTAATTCTGTGGGGCATAATGCTAAAAAAAATTAAAGACAAATTGGTTGTTACAGTTATGTGAAACCCACCTCTGGTATCAGTCATCCTATGAATGGTAGCATTTTTCATGCTAAGACATGGTGATATTTATCAAGATTTACCTTTTTTTTCTCCAAAATATTGCATGTATCAGTGGTGCAGCCGAAGAAGACTGTTGGGCATAAACAGAGGCAGTTTTGAGGGGAATGAGGAGGGAGAAAGACAGAGACAGAGAGAGAGAGAAGAAAGAAAGAAAGAAAGAAAGAAGGAAGGAAGGAAGGAAGGCATAAAGAAAGAAAGAAATAAAGAAGTCAGAAAGAAGAATAGATTTCTAAGAGGGAAAGGGATAGGGAGAAAGAAAGAAAGAAAGAAAGAAAGAAAGAAAGGGAGAGAAGAGAAAGAAAGAGAAAGAAAGAAAGAAAGAAAGAAAGAAAGAGAGAAAGAAGTCAGAAAGAATAGATTTCTAAGAGGGAAACGGATAGGGAAAAAGAAAGAAAGAAAGAAAGAAAGAAAGGGAGAGAAGAGAAAGAAAGAGAGAGAGAGAAAAAGAAAGGGAGAGAAGAGAAAGAAAGAGAGAGAGAGAAAGAAAGACAGAAAGACAGAAAGAAAGAAAGGGAGAGAAGAGAAAGAAAGAGAGAGAGAAAGAAAGAAGTCAGAAAGAAGAATAGATTTCTAAGAGGGAAAGGGATAGGGAAAAAGAAAGAAAGAAAGAAAAAAGGGAGAGAAGAGAAAGAAAGAGAGAGAGAGAGAGAAAGAAAGAAAGAAAGGGAGAGAAGAGAAAGAAAGAGAGAGAGAAAGAAAGAAAGAGAGAGAGAAAGAAGTCAGAAAGAATAGATTTCTAAGAGGGAAAGGGATAGGGAAAAAGAAAGAAAGGAATAAAGAAAGGGAGAGAAGAGAAAGAAAGAGAGAAAGAGAAAAAGAAAGAAAGGGAGAGAAGAGAAAGAGAGAGAGAGAAAGAAAGACAGAAAGAAAGAAAGAAAGAAAGAAAGGGGGAGAAGAGAAAGAAAGAGAGAGAGAAAGAAAGAAAGAAAGAAAGAAGTCAAAAAGAAGAATAGATTTCTAAGAGGGAAAGGGATAGGGAAAAAGAAAGAAAGAAAGAAAGAAAGAAAATAAGGGAGAGAAGAGAAAGAAAGAGAGAGAGAGAGAGAGAAAGAAAGAAAGAGAATGAGAGAGATGAAAGAAGGAAGGAAGGAGGGAAGGGGGGAAAGAATGAAGAAAGAGAATGAAAAAGAGAAAGAGAGAGATTATATTTTTATTTAAAAAGAGGGTTGGTGGAAAAAGCATTCTAAAAAAGAACAGTGTTAGGTTTATTTGCATTTTTTAAAATGGGAATTTACATTTAAATCTGCATCCAACAGGGGAAATAGCACTACAGAAAACCCCTTGATGCATTGCACATTGCAAAGGAAAATTGCAAAGGCCTTTCCCTCCCTCCCTACTAACCTTTTGATTTTAATCCATTTCAAATACCATCAGATCAGAATGCCGTCCTACAAAACAGAGTTAAATTTGTCCGCGTGTTGCTAAAACCTGCTTGGAGATTCCATCTGAAAGAAGAACATTTCAACTCCATCAACGAACCGAGTCCTACCTCCTGTTGTGGATCTGTCTGTGCGTGTATCAATGCCAACAAATTTACATGTGAATAAGAAATAATTATCTGTGAGACCACGGGCTGGGATTTAATCGTTATTTTTTATTCCCCACCAACAATATAGCCTTATCTTTATGGAAGCAGTACAAACCATCAAAGAGCTGTTGCCGATGAACTTGCTAATGAGTTTCCAATACTTAACCTTGTATTTTGCTTCTTTACAAAATTACCATTCCCATACAGATGGTCCGTTTAGAATCCCAGCAATTTTCCAAGGCTGGAATTATGCTTTATTTTTTTATATACATAAATATTTTCTATTGCGGAAAGACTGAATGGGAATGGTGTTTCTATCTGTCAAGTGGACACATGAAAACCTCTCAATGGCATTGTCTGAAACCGGAAGGAAGGAAGGAAGGAAGGAAGGAAGGAAGGAAGGAAGGAAGGAAGGAAGGAAGGAAGGAGATGGGGTGGGGTGGGGTGGGGTGGGATGGGATGGGATGGAATAGAATAGAATAGAATAGAATAATGGGCCAGGTGTGATCAGACACAATAGTATAAAATATTATATTGTAAGGTTTCTTTTGAGAAAACTGAACAGAAGTAAGTATTGAAATGGTCAGCGACCTCCTTATTCCCATCAATGTATGTATTGTTCCCGGTACTAAGCTTAATGATACTGCAGTTTTTCTTCTTCCTATCACTAATATATCTGAAGGTTTTATTCCCGTTCTTTACAGATTTGGCAATTTCTTCCTCTTTTGAGGCTTTAGCAGCATATATTATCTGTTTCGCCTCCTTCTGTCTCATTTTGTACACCTCTCTGTCAGCTATACTTCCAGACTCTTTATACCTCCTATAGGCAGCCTTTTTTTCATTGACTATAGACCTTAAGATCAGAAGCAACGTGATAAAATATTATTTGACTGAAAGAGTAGTAGAGTCTTGGAACAAACTTCCACCAGACATGGTTGGTAAATCCACAGTAACTGAATTTAATCAGGGTTTTACTGTTTTTGACTGTTTTATATTTATATTTGACTTTATTGTATTATTCTACTAGCTGCTCCGAGAGGGGCAGCATACAAATCTAATATATCATTATTATTATTATTATTATTATTATTATTATTATTATTATTATTTTATTATTGTAAGCCACCCTGAGTCTCATGGGATTGGGTGGCATATAATTCAAATAAATTAAGTTAAATTAAATGCAAGAAACCCACCAAGCTCAGAGAGCATCAAGGATTCCTCATTATCATATTTATGTTTCTACTAAGGAATCCCGCTGCATGATTGCTCCCAAAATTCAATACCGTAAAGATTTTGAGGATGTAATTTAGAATTCTTTGATCTCTCCCAGAAGTTTGAAGCCATGAAAGAAGTGGATTTTAAATTATACTTAAAACAACTTCTAAAAAGAAGGTAAAATATCCTATGGTTGGCTGATCAGAGTTTATGATGTGATCAAAATGTGAGTCTATGGTATTTGTGATATGAAAACAAGAATTCCCTTTGGTTCCTTTCACTTTTTCTTTTTCAAGAAAATATAATCTTTATTGAAGATAAATAGGGGAGGGGATGCATAAAGCAAAAGGACTATGCAAATATTGGTACAAATGTTTATGAATTTAGAGTATACAGTTATAAATCAAAATATACATGTTTATGTATATAGAAGAAAATAAGGCTAAAGAGAGAGAAAGAAAAAAGAGAAAAGGGAGAAGGAAAGAGAAGAGGAAAAATTTAAAATAAAAAAAGATGAAGAAAGAAAGAAGAGATAAATTCATATGTTTTAAATAGGAAAGTGAACACAAGAACAAGGGGACACAATCTGAAGTTAGTTGGGGGAAAGATCAAAGGCAACATGAGAAAATATTATTTTACTGAAACAGTAGTAGATCCTTGGAACAAACCTCCAGCAGACGTGGTTGGTAAATCCACAGTAACTGAATTTAAACATGCCTGGGATAAACATATATTTATTTATTTATTTATTTATTTATTTGTTTGTTTGTTTGTTTGTTTGTTTGTCTGTCTGTCTGTCTGTCTGTCTGTCTGTCTGTCTGTCTGTCTGTCTATCTATCTATCTATCTATCTATCTATCTATCTATCTATCTATCTATCTATTTATTTATTTATTATTTGGATTTGTATGCCGCCCCTCTCCGAAGACATATATCCATCCTAAGATAAAATACAGGAAATAGTATAAGGGCAGACTAGATGGACCAAGAGGTCTTTTTTCTGCCGTCAATCTTCTATATTTCTAACTATAAATGTATCAGATGTCATAAATCATGTCAACTTATCTGTTGACCCGATTACTCTACAGCTTTTAAGATCTTTACTATCAATATAGATGAAAGTTTTAGGTTTCTAAACTTGAGTTAAAGTTTTGTCATTTTGAAGTTGTTCATCCTTTTATCAATGATTCATAATGTTATTTTATATGTTTGTGGGATAGTTGTTTGGGTGAAAGGTAAAAGGATCATGATGGGGTTGTATTCCCTTTGGTTCTTTTCACTTTTTCTTTGCTTCAAGCAAGTGACTAGTCACTTCAGATTTAACAGAGTCGAAGGTAATCTAGTCCAGGGGTCTCCAACCTTGTCAACTTTAAGACTTGTGGACTTCAATTCCCAGAATTTGTCAGCCAAGCTGCCTGAGGAATTCTGGGAGTTGAAGTCCACACGTCCTAAAGTTGACAAGGTTGGAGATCCATCATCTAGTCCAATCCTTGCCCAGGTAGGAGTCCCTATACCATTTTTGAAAGATGGAAGTCCAATCTCTTCCAGAAAACTTTCAGTGTTGAAGCTATCACAACTTTGGAAGGCAACTTCTGTTCCGTTGCTTGATTGTTCTCACTGTTAGAAAATTTATCCTTATTTCTAGGTTGAATCTCTCCTTGATCAGCTTCTATCTATTATTCCTTGTCTGGCCTTCAGGTGCTTTGGAAAATAGCCTGAATCCCCTCTTCTCTGCAGCAGACCCTCAAATATCGGAACAATGGTATAATAATAATTAATAATAATAATAATAATAATAATAATAATAATAATAATAATAATTTATTGGATTTGTATGCCGCCTCTCTCCGTAGACTCGGGGCGGCTAACAACAATAATAAACACAACATGTACAATCCAATAATAAAGACAACTACAAACCCCTATTATAAAACCAAACATACCATGCATAACTTGTAATGGCCTAGGGGGAAGAGCTATCTTAGCTCCCAGATGCCTGGCGGTATAAATGAGTCTTGAGTAGTTTATGAAAGACAGGGAGGGTGGGGGCAGTTCTAATCTCCGGGGGGAGTTGGTTCCAGAGGGTCGGGGCTGCCACAGAGAAGGCTCTTCCCCTGGGGCCCGCCAAATGACATTGTTTAGTCGACGGGACCCAGAGAAGGCCAACTCTGTGGTACCTTATCGGTCGCTGGGATTCGTGCGGTAGCAGGCAGTTCCGGAGGTAATTGCCATCTAGGGCTTTAAAGGTCATAACCAACACTTTGAATTGTGACCGGAAACTGATCGGCAGCCAATGCAAGCCACGGAATGTTGAAGTCCTTCTCTTTCCTAGACTAGACATACTCATTTCCTGTAACTGTTTTTCATAATTTATCCTCCAGTCCCCTAATCATCTTTGTTGATTCATCAGCATTTTGAAATTCATATAGTGTTTCATCAGCCTTTCTTTGTAACATCTCTGAATGGTTCAACTTTATGTTGAAAAAAAAAACCCGCTGCTACACTGAATATACAAATGAAACCAGCTGATGCCATTATGGTTAAAAGGAATATACATATGAAAAGAATGACCTAGATAACTTTCCTATATTGGACTTACAAAAGAAAATTGTTCAAGTTGTGAAGGCTTTAAGTGGGGCAAAGGCACAAAGAAAATAAAATGTAAAGAGATAAGAATTCCAGAACATAATTTGAAGGCGTCAGAGATCAAGAGTGATCAAGGAATAGAAAGTTGGGCTTTTTGATCAAGGATAAAATTGTTCTGACCTAGGCTTTTCCCAAACCACGAGGCAGACTCCTCGCTCTGATAAAACCTATTTTATTAAATGTACAGTGAATTGCTCTCCAGCAAAGTCTTTCCCCTCCCACAGACTTTCAAGGTAGTTTACAATCACCGACCTTTATCAAGCTTGGAGAGTGACCAGGCCGATATCTTTCAGACGCTACAATAGTTGGCATGAATGCAGGAATAAACTAATTAAGTGAACTACAGTGATGCCTTGTCCTACGAACTTAATTGGTTCCGGGACGAGGTTTGTAAAGTGAAAAGTTTGTAAGACAAAACAATGTTTCCCATGGGAATCAATGGAAAAGTGATTAATGTGTGCAAGCCCAAAACACCCCTTTTGCCAGCCAAAGCGCCTGTTTTTGCACTTCTGGGATTCCCCTGAGGCTCCCCTCCATGGGAAACCCCACCTCCGGACTTCCGTGTTTTTGTTTATGCTGTGATTTCACTGAGGCTCCCCTCGCTGGGAAACCCCACCTCTGGAATTCCGTTGCCAGCGAAGCGCCCATTTTTGCACTGCTGGGATTTCCCTGCAGCATCGCAAAAACACGGAAGTCCAGAAGTGGGGTTTCCTATGGAGGCGAGCCTCAGGGAAATCCCAGCAGTGCAAAAATGGGTGCTTCACTGGCAAAAGAAATCCGGAGGCAGGGCATCCCAGTGGCGGCGGCTTGGGTTTGTAAGGTAAAAATAGTTTGGAAGAAGAGGCAAAAAAATCTTAAACCCTAGTTTGTATCTCGAAAAGTTTGTATGACGAGGGGTTTGTAAGACAAGGTATCACTGTAATTGTCTTCTGCAAACTCCCCTCCCCATTCACTCCTCTTTAATTACCTATGGAAGAGGCTATTCATCAGCCACCTGTGGCCTTACTCCTAAGCAGACCCTTGTTCCTCAATTATTTGTTTGTTTGTTTGTTTCTGTATGTATGTATGTTGGAAGAGACCTTGCAGGTCATCTAGTTCAACCCCCTGCTGGTGCAGGAGACCTACATCTCACTAGTCCAATAGCAGTCCAGTCTTTTCTTGAAGGTAACTAATGTTGGAGCGTTCACCACCTCTGCAGGCAAGCCGTTCCACTGGTTGATTGCTCTCACAGTCAGAAAATTCCTCCTTATTAGGTTGAATCTCTCCTGGGACAGCTTCCATCCATTGCTCCTTGTCTGGCTTTCTGGTGCTTTGGAAAATAATGTGACCCCCTCCTCCCTGTGGCAGCCACTCAAGTATTTGTAGACTGCTATCTAGTGATGGGCGAACCCAATGGTGTTCGGGTTCGGCAAGTTCGGACGAACTTTACACAAAATTCAGCCGAACCCAAACCTGAACCCAAACGGGGAATCCCACCAAGAGATTCCGGTGGCAGAGCTTTGACGTCACGTATACCAACAGGTTGCTAAGGATGCCAAGGTGATCACTTCCTGGATTCCATGGAATACAGGAAGTGATCACCATGGCGTCCTCAGCAACCTGCTAGTGACATCAAGGCTCTTCCCCCAGAATCTCTTCATGGGAGGGATTCTCCAACTCCTTCAAAGGGAGGTCTTCACATAAAAATAAACATTGTTATTTTTACGTAAAAGGACACAGCAGTGGCGCTGCAAGCAAAGGGCGGTTCTTTCACATAAAAATAAACATGTTTATTTTTGCCAATTGCCAAAGGATCTCAGTGGACATTTGAAAACCATCGGAATTGACGAAATCTCTGTCAATTGCAAAAGACCACTTTTCTGGGATCGGCAAACATAATTTGCCGCTACATCACGCAGTCCTAGGTGCTTGGGAAGCGCCTGACTGGTGATGAAAAACGAAATCCAGCATAGTGATCTTGTTTGCTGTGTTGTATTGACATAACAACAACAACAACAACAACAACAACAACAACAACAATAATAATAATAATAATAATAATAATAATAATGTTATTGTTATTGTTATTGTTATTGTTATTGCTATTGCTATTGCTATTGCTATTGCTATTGCTATTGCTATTGTTATTGTTATTGTTATTGTTATTGTTGTTTTTGTTGTTAAGGTGAAGATACTTCTATTAACAGTAGAAGTAATGGACAACAGCGTGATAGTATCTCTTTTCTTTACAGCGTTATTGAACTTGTGATCTAATTACAGATTGTTATGTTCTTAAAATTAGCAAGCAATTTGTAAATTATGGTGTGTGTGTGTGTGTAAAACTGTTTTCTGCAGAACCGCAGTAAACAATTTTAAAGGGAAGAAAAGCTGAATGGGCAGGAGAGGAGAATTCAGATTGAGAACCATAATTCAGAGCATTATGCAGGGTCCAATCCAGTGAAGACTTACCAATTTTTTACTACCACACTGTGGGTGTGGCTTATACAGGACACCCTGCATTTCTTTCAACTTCTTTCAGTGCAAATTGGGTGCTCTGGGGTGGAGCTCCATTTTCGCTACCCCACTGCGTTCTCCCCTCCACCCCCCCATGTGGGCAGCAGCTCACTGTTAGTCCAATCTGAATCGGTCCCCAGGACCAGAAGTTTTAATCTTCTGAGCTTTCGGAGTCATCTTGGAGTCATCCTGGTGAAATGCTTTCTATCAGAATGTGAGTTTTGGGCTATTCTGTGTAGCGTTGTCCGTCCTGCCCAGTCATGGACATTAATGGGCAGTAATGGGCAGCTAATTTTTTTACTGCCACACTGTAGGTGTGGCTTATTTTGTGGGTGTGGCTTGATGGTCATGTGACTGGGTAGGAGTGGCTTTCCGGCCATGTGTCCAGGTGGGAGTGGCTTGAACGATCATCATCGTTCAAGTGAACTGTTAAGTCCTCGACTTACAACCTCACCAGTGTCACTCTCTGGGGTGACAATTTGCTTCGCGTTTCCCGTGCTCTCCTTCCTGGGTTGGCCCCTCACCTAAGGCTGGGTAGCTAGGTGAACGGGTGCCAATCAGCTGTTGAGAAAAGAGGGGGGAGGAAAAGGGTCCCTTGTAACTCCTGCTGGTGGTGGTCTCCCTACCGCTTTCCGAGGAGGAGGAGGAGGATGGGAGGGGGGATAGTCAGCTGGAGCTGGGCACAGAACTTCATTTCCGCCGGTGAAACTGTGTTCCAACCCATCCTGCCTGCTGCCCACACCTGCCTACGGGTACAGTCAGGTATGCAGAACCGGTAGAAAAATGTTGATTTTTTTTTCTTTTTCCCCCCTTCTGGGCTTGTTTTCCCTCTTGCAGTAAATGAGATTGAATGTACACTATATAATTTTAGAAGAGCTGTGTGTATGTGTGTGTGTGTGTCTACATACAGATACAGTTTGTATAGTAGATAATGTACATTTTTGTGTGCCTGTGTATAGCAGCCCTAATTACTGGAGCCCCACCCAAACACAGGTGGCCGCTCTTATCTCCTGTAATATGTCCTTACTTGGTCTCTTCTACACATAATTCTGCGGTTGCATGGATCCAAAACATCTTCATCCGAATCAATGGAAGATAAGGGAGATTGACTGCCTGGGCTGTGTGCCAAGCCCCCCTCTGCCAAGTCACTCCCACCTTCTTCTTCGTCCGAGGAAGCTAAACTCTGAACTGACTCTGTCGGCAATAACACAGGCCTGTGACATGTTGAATTTTCCCCTGCATCCACCTCCCCATTCCCTGGGGCAGGAGCTGGGCCAGAGCCAACCACAACAGGCATATATACATAGAATTGAATAGTATATTTTGGGTGTTCATTAAGAGTAAATAGACAGGGAAATTGTATCTCTTTGAGGTGAAGAGAGGCCAAGCACCTTAACCCTAAACCAAGACCTTAACATGAGTGACATCAAGTTGGCCACCTTTAAGCCAGTCACATGACCTTTATGCTGCCCCCCAGTCACATGATCATCAAGCCACTCCCACCTGGTCACATGGCCAGCAAGCCATACCTACAAAATAAGCCACACCCACATGATTACTCCTCCTCTTCTTCCTCTCCTCCCCCTTCCTCCTCCCCACTCCCTTCAAGTACTGATGATGTTACATAGTTGTAAAATGAAATATCTGAAAGACAACAACAAATCTCAAAGAGCACCAAAGACCCAACAGTTCAACCCTGAGCTACAGATCTTCCCTTCTATTGGAATATTCATTCTCTGCAATTTTTGGGAGCTGAAGAGAGTCATCCCCAGAGGTGAAAATAATATACTTGAGACATATTAATTCTCAATGTAAAATCTCTTTCTTTGCCTAGAACGTGTTTTGCAGTTTAATAATACAATTGCATTAGCATAGAAATAGCCTCATGTCTTCATTAGTTATGCTGATTAATGACAGACTTTTGATACAACAGGGAACATATCTTATTACTTCTTGGGACCTCTGAAAACAATAACAATATTTCAGAACTTCTCAGGAGAGTCTCCATGCAGAAACCAGTTCTCAGGTAGAAGAGAAAGCTACTCCCCGATAGTAAGACACCCCCAATTGTAAGACGTATCGGGGGTTTCAGGGGGGTCGGCTAATATAAGCCGTACCCCGAAAGTAAGACATATGTCTTACTTTTGGGGAAACACGGGGGTATTGCCGCCTCCCTTTTATCTAGCTGCGCGCCGCCTCCTGCCCACGTCCGCACCGTCCCCCTCTCTATACGTCGCCGCGTCTGCCACCTCCCTCTGATCTTAATGAGCGCCGCCTCCTGCCCACTTCCGCGCCGCCCCCCTCTCCATACGTCACCGCGCCGTCCCCCTCTCCATATGTCACCACGCCGTCCCCTGCACTTGTCACTGCTGCCTCCTGCTTAAAATACGGTAATGCACACAGTATTAATCATACATCAGTAAAACATACACACTGGCATACTTGGGTATCATCTGCTGTTTTGTGGTGAATACAATACTGTTCAGGTTGTTAATAAATGTTAATTTTATGGTTAAAACAAAAAAAATGACAATTTTTTTCCCAATATAAGACATACCCCGAAAGTAAGACATAGTGGGGCTTTTGGGGATAAAAAGAAAGTAAGACACTGTCTTACTTTCGGGGAAACACGGTAGAAAGTCCGATCAAGTTGGGTTAAGAAAACCACAACAAAACAATAAAAATGTTTTTTTCCCCTTTCTTTCTTTTTGAAGTCCAAAGTAAAGATTAAAAATCAGTAGTGGTGTTAGTTTTTAAAGTTGAAAGTACAGCATCATTCTAAGGTATTATTTTAATTTTTAGGTTGGAAAACACTCTAGGAAAGGTATGAGAAGGTGGGAGAGGAAGTAGAAAGGGAGGAAGAGAAGGTGAGTGAAGTTGAGGAAGGAAGCGGTAAGAGAGAGAGAGAAGGAGAGAAGACAAGGAGGAGTGAAGGAAAAGCAGGCAGCAGGAGGAAAGGGTTTGATTAAGGAGGGAGTGTGCAAGAAATATTATTATTATTATTATTGTTATTGTTGTTATTGTTGTTATTGTTGTTGTTGTTGTTGTTCTTATTCTTATTCTTATTCTTATTCTTATTCTTATTCTTATTCTTATTCTTATTCTTATTCTTCTTCTTCTTCTTCTTATTCTTATTCTTATTCTTATTCTTATTCTTATTCTTATTCTTATTCTTATTATTATTATTATTATTATTATTATTATTATTATTATTATTATTATTATTATTAATTGGATTTGTATGCCGCCCCTCTCCACAGACTTGGGGCGGCTAACAATAGTGGTAAAACAACTTGAACAATCCAATTAATAAAAACAACTAAAAAACCCTTATCATATATATATATATATATAAAAAAACCAAACATACACACAAACATACAATGCATAACTTGTAGTAGCCTAGGGGGAAAGGATAACTTAACTCCCCCATGCCTGACGACAAAGGTGGGTCTTAAGTAATTTGCGAAAGACAAGGAGGGTGGGGGCCGTTCTATTCTCTGGGGGGAGTTGGTTCCAGAGGGCTGGGGCCGCCACAGAGAAGGCTCTTCCCCTGGGGCCTGCCAAACAACATTGTTTTGTCAACGGGCTACGGAGAAGGCCAACTCTGTGGGACCTTATCGGCCGCTGGGATTCTTGTGGTAGAAGGCGGTTCTGGATGTATTCTGGCCCAATGCCATGTAGGGCTTTAAAGGTCATTAGCAATAGCTAGACGGGCAGACTGATGTTGGTCAAAAGGGGGTGAATCAATTAATTAAATAAGATATTGGCTTATGAAACAAAGAATATTTTGAAATTATGTGTATGTAATATCATTGAAAGGTATATACATGTTAAATTTGTAAAATTTGAATGTGAAGATGGAGAAAAAAAAACTTTTTGAAACCCCCCCCCCATCTTTGAAATCTGAAAATCCCATTCAATTTAATAATTGCTGTTAAGTAGTTAAAATCCAAATTGGTATAATGGTGAAAATCACATAGCAGGTTTCACATGATCAGGGAGGATGGCACAGTCCCCCCTACCATTGAAAACTAAACCAGAGTCTAAGGCAAAGTATTCCTCAATATTCAAATTTATTAGCCGAGCCATGTTGGCATATCTGGGAGAAACCCAAATCTAAAGCTACTAAGGTTTCTCCACCCAGTTTAAAGTTCACTCCCTTCTTCCCATGCTCACAAGTTCAACACGTTGACCAGTCTTCTTCATGCCAACATGTGTGTTACTCCCATCAGCTTCCGGGCAGGTAGTGAACAAAGGATGACCTTGAGAATCTAGAAGGAATTTGTTATGGCTACATACTAACAACTTCATACAATCCCCCTCTCTCATTTTCCCACAGTAGAAAATGCACAGTAGAATAGGATAAATTGTGGCAGGCCAAAGTCTCCAAGTCAAGGACACCTCTTAGGAATGGGGTGAGGTCAACAGTAGACAGTTTAAGGTTAAAATTATGGGGCTCTGAGGGTGTAATGACAGAGTAAGGTAGCGCATTCCAGGCATAAGTGTGCAATAGGGTTGATATTCCTGGAGGCATCTGTAATATGGTAAATGATTTAGCTTTACTAGATAAATGTTCAAAGCAATGGAAACTGCAGTTTAATGTTTCCAAATGTAAAATAATGCACTTGGGGAAAAGGAATCCTCAATCTGAGTATTGTATTGGCAATTCTGTGTTAGCAAAAAATTCAGAAGAGAAGGATTTAAGGGTAGTGATTTCTGACAATCTCAAAATGGGTGAACAGTGCAGTCAGGCGGTAGGGAAAGCAAGTAGGATGCTTGGCTGCATAGCTAGAGGTATAACAAGCAGGAAGAGGGAGATTATGATCCTGCTATATAGAGTGCTGGTGAGACCACATTTGGGATCCTGTGTTCAGTTCTGGAGACCTCATCTACAAAACGATATTGACAAAATTGAAGGGGTCCAAAGACCGGCTACAAGAATGGTGGACGGTCTTAAGCCTAAAACGTATCAGGAAAGACTTCATGAACTCAATCTGTATAGTCTGGAGGACAGAAAGAAAAGGGGGGACATGATCGAAACATTTAAATATGTTAAAGGGTTAAATAAGGTCCAGGAAGGAAGTGTTTTTAATAGGAAAGTGAACACAAGAACAAGGGGACACAATCTGAAGTTAGTTGGGGGAAAGATCAAAAGCAACATGAGAAAATATTATTTTATTGAAAGAGTAGCAGATCCTTGGAACAAACTTCCAGCAGACGTGGTAGATAAATCCACAGTAACTGAATTTAAACATGCCTGGGATAAACATATATCCATCCTAAGATAAAATACAGAAAATAGTATAAGGGCAGACTAGATGGACCATGAGGTCTTTTTCTGCCGTCAGACTTCTATGTTTCTATGTTTCTATTGACCACTCGGTTGCTGAAGTCGTATTTTCTGCAATTAAGTTTGGTGCGGTTTACTTTATGTCTGTATCTATTGTTTGCTGTTTGTTGAAGCTGAAGTAATCATTGATTTTTTACAAAATTGGATCACATAACGCTGGGACCCTGCAACCATTAGAAATGTGAACCAGTTGCCAATTGTCTGAAATTTGATCCTGTGAGTTTGGGGATGTTGCAACTGTCGTAAGTGTGAAAAACGGTCATAAGTTGTTGTTTTTTCCCCGCTGCTGTTATAATTTTGAGCAATGGCTAGAGGAATGGTTGCAAGTTGAGGCTCTCTGAATTATCTCCTTCCACCTGAAAAGTGTTTATACGTTGGCTAACTGAAATGGAATGGCTTTGCTTTTAATGCAATCCATCTTTCTTCCTGAAATTCTGTAATTCACGAGTTGCTCATTAAACTCAATTAAGTTTCCAGGTCTCAGCATTCTCCCTTTTATGGAAGATTGTGTGTACAATATATTAAAACAGAAATAGCAACGGTGCTGCAAAAATCACACCATCTATTGCCTTCACCCCAATGAAATTAGTATAAATATATTTAGAATGGCCGAAACTAATTCCAAATTGGGGCCGTTCGAAATGTATTTATATTAATTTCATTTAAGATAAGTAAGAAGCTCCTCTCGCAAGCATGCTGGCATCTCACACACATACGCAAACACAAAACGATTGCAAGATCTTGGCTGGTTTTTTTTCTTCTTTTCCCCTTATACCCTTTGAAAATTTGGGGTGAGAAACATCAGATGATTTAAGGCATTTTGATGGTGGAGAGGTCATCAAACCTTTTAATGAATATAGCGTTCTCCTATTGGAGCATTCCCAGTTCTGGATATATGATGAAATAAATTATTGAGAGTGCTTTATGGCCCTTCACCAATATAAAATAGTTATGGGGAGTATAGAGCTGTCAGGGGTGTATGACCCATAGTGTCAGATTGATGGTTCTGAGACTCAGGAGCTTCAAATACTGATGAGACATCAACAAGGATCTCATTGGATGTACGCTGTGTTGAGTATTCTCCAAGTCTGAAATATAAACCAGAAGCAAGTTTATTTTTCTCTATTAATACTAAGTTGGCTGGGAGATATTAAACTACATTGAATTTATTTTGCAAAGTAAAGGGAAAGTGAACTTTGCAAGATGCTTGGACTTACAGATTAACAGAGTTGGAAGGGGTCCTGTAGGTCATCTAGTTCAACCCTCTGCTCAAGAAGGAGACTCTATACACTTCTGACAAATGGCAGTCCAATCTTCTGAAAATCTCAAGTGATGAAGCTCTCACCACTTCTAAAGGCAACTTCTGTTTCATTGGTTGATTGATCTCACTGTCAGGACATTTCTCCTTATTTCTAGGTTGAATCTCTCCTTGGTCAGTTTCCATCCATTATTCCTTGTCTGGTCTCCAGGTGCTTTGGAGAATATCTTGACCCCCTTCTATCTGTGCTGTGGCAGCCCCTCAAATATTGGAACACTGTTAGCATGTTTTCCCTGGTCCTTGGGGAACTGGAAGCTAGATCGTCATGGGCAAGGTCATCCAAGGGCATGGGGTGTGGTATCATCAGTACACTGATGATATCCAGTTGTACATCTCCACCCCATGTCCAGTCAACAAAGCAGTGGAAGTGATGTGCCGGTGCCTGGAGGCTGTTGGGATCTGGATGGGTGTCAACAGACTCAAACTCAACCCGGATAAGATGGAGTGGCTGTGGGTTTTGCCTCCCAAGGACAATTCCATCTGTCTGTCCATTACCCTGGAGGGGGGGATTATTGACGTCCTGAGAAAGGGTCCCCAACTTGGGCGTCCTCCTTGAACCACAGCTTACATTAGAGAAACATCTTTCAGCTGTGGTGAGGGGGGCGTTTGCCCAGGTTCGCCTGGTGCACCAGTTGCAGCCCTATCTGGACCAGGAGTCACTGCTCACAATCACTCATGCCCTCATCACCTCGAGGCTCGACTACTGTAACACTCTCGACATGGGGCTACCTTCGAAAAGTGTTCAGAAACTTCAGATCGTGCAGAATGCAGGTGTGAGAGCAATCGTGGACTTCCCCAGATATGCCCATGTTACACGAACAGTCTGCAGTCTGCATGGGTTGCCTATCAGTTTCCGGTCACAACTCAAAGTGTTGGTTATGACCTATAAAGCCCTTCATGGCATTGGACCAGAATATCTCTGGGACCGCCTTCTGCCGCACGAATCCTAGTGACCAGTTAGGTCCCACAGAGTTGGCCTTCTCCAGGTCCTGTCGACTAAACAATGTTGTCTGGCCCAGGAAAAGAGCCTTCTCTGTGGTGGCCCCGACCCTCTGGAACCAGCTCCCCCCGGAGATTAGAATTGCCCCCACCCTCCTTGCCTTTCGTAAACTCCTTAAAACCCACCTCTGCCGTCAGGCATGGGGGAATTGAGACATCTCTCCCAGGCCTATATAGTTTATGCATGGTATGTTTGTATGTATGTTTTGCTTTTTAAATAAGGGGTTTTTAGTTACTTTTAAATCTTATATTTGTTGTACATTGTTTCATATTGTTGTGAGCCGCCTCGAGTCTATGGAAAGGGGCGGCATACAAATCTAATTAATAATAATAATAATAATAATAATAATAATAATACACCCGACTGGTGATGAAATATGAAATCCAGCATAGTGATCTCGTTTGCTGTGTTGTACTGACATAACAACAACAACAATAATAATAATAATAATAATAATAATAATAATAATAATAAAAAATAAGCTAAAACATAGGAAGAACAATAGCAAAAATTGGATATGTCTATTTTGATGAAAAGAAAGACTAATTAACATGATAACCATCTTCCAAGTTCTAAGGAGCTATAACAAAGAAAGGGGTTCAACCAATTCCACGGAGCAACTGAAGGCAAGACAAGAAGCGATGGATGGAAGCTGATCAAGGAGAGATCCAACTTAGAAACAAGTAGAAATTTCCCGACAATTAGAGCAATTAATCAGTGGAACAAACTGGCTTCCGGAAGTTGTGAGGTCCAGAAGTTTTGAGCGGAAGTGTTTAAGAAGAGATTGGATAACTGGATATAGGGTGCCGAAAGTGTGTGTGCACACATTATCACGCTTGTGCGAGTGCCTACACCCATAATTCAATTCATGGGGAGGGTGAAAATTGCCCCCAGAGGCCAGAAGCAGCCCACTTCCCACCTTATAGTGGGCACGAAAGACCCATTTTTCACCCTCCCAAGGCTGCAGAGATTTCTCTGGAGCCTGGGGAGGGCAAAAATGACTTTCCCCATCCCCTGGAGCCAAAAATGCCTTACCAGATCCTCTGTGTGAACTGAAAATCAGCTGGCAGGTGTGCATATGAGCTAGGCATGCCAGCAGATATGGCTCCATGTGCCACCTGTGGCATCCGTGCCATAGGTTCGCCACCACTGGTATAGGATCTCCTGCTTGAGCAGGGGGTTGGAGTTGAAGACCTCTAAAGTCTTTCTGTTATTTTTATTAAGTTGAAACACTATCAAAACACTACAAAAAGATATTGACAAAATTGAGTGGGTCCAAAGACGGGCTACAAGAATGGTGGAAGGTCTTAAGCATAAAACGTATCAGGAAAGACTTCATGAACTCGATCTGTATAGTCTGGAGGACAGAAGGAAAAGGGGGGACGTGATCGAAACATTTAAATATGTTAAAGGGTTAAATAAGGTTCAGGAGGGAAGTGTTTTTAATAGGAAAGTGAACACAAGAACAAGGGGACACAGTCTGAAGTTAGTTGGGGGAAAGATCAAAAGCAACATGAGAAAATATTATTTTACTGAAAGAGTAGTAGATCCTTGGAACAAACTTTCAGCAGATGTGGTAGATAAATCCACAGTAACTGAATTTAAACATGTCTGGGATAAACATAGATCCATCCTAAGATAAAACACAGGAAATAGTATAAGGGCAGACTAGATGGACCATGAGGTCTTTTTCTGCCGTCAGACTTCTATGTTTCTATGTTTGTATGTATGAAATGAGCAAAGTTCCATAGATTTTGAAATGCTTGATTGGTCCAAAGATCCCTGAAATCTATCATTGTAACACATACACATTTTCAATATTGGAATCACAAGAGTTCCATTTTGCAGAACATCCTCATTTTCTGATGCTGCTAAAAGGGAGTCTGGCCAAATGAAGTTGTGCCCCTTATTAACTCAGTGACATTTTTTGAATATCAGCTGTTGAATTGTCGGCCGCAAAAATGTGTCATTTCTTAATCGAGAGCACTTGTTAAAACTGGGAAGCTAATACTTTGATTTGTGGAGGAGTCCACAAATTTACAAGAGTCCTGACCTTCAAGATCTATCTTTTAGGGCCTGTGGATGCTGTTTCAAGGTCACCCAAGCCATTAGAATAGAATAACAGAGTTGCAAGGGACCTTGGAGGTCTTCCAGTCAACCCCTTGCTTAGGCAGGAAACCTCAGCGACCCACAATGATCAAGTGATGCTGCATTGACATCTTCCATTCCCAACATTGAGGTTTGGATCCCTTTAGGTTGTTTCTATTTGTGTTATTTGACAAAACAACATCGACAAGAGCAAAGTCCTTCACCTAGGTAAAAAAAAAAACTGGACACACATACAGCCTGGGAGCAGTAGCAACGGCGAAAGAGACCTCTGGGTCTTGGTGTATAATCAACTAAACATGAGCCAACAATGTGCAGCAGCAGCCAAAAATGCCAATACAATCCTAAGCTGCATCAACAGGGGAATACACTCCAAGACCAGGGAAGTCTTAATACCACTCTACTACGCCCTGGTCAGACCACACCTGGAGTATTGTGTTCAGTTCTGGTCACCACACTTCAAAAAAGACATTGAAACTCTGGAGAAGGTGCAGAAAAGAGCAACCAAAATGATCAGGGGTCTAGAAACCAAGACTTACGAAGAGAGACTGCGGGAACTGGGCATGGATAGCCTAGAGAAAAGGAGGGCCAGAGCGGACATGATAGCAGTCTACAGGTATACGAGGGGTTGCCACAGAGAGGAGGGGATCACTTTATTCTCCAGGGCACCGGAGGGCCGGACGAGGAACAACAGCTGGAAGCTGACCAAGGAGAGATTCAACCTAGAAATAAGGAAGAACTTCCTGATGGTCAGAACGATCAACCAGTGGAACAACCTACCAGCGGACGTTGTGAACTCCAATACTCTGGACATTTTAAAGAGGAAATTGAACTGCCATTTGGCTGGGATGCTATAGGGTTCCTGCTTAGGCAGGGGGTGGGACTTGATGACCCGCATGGTCCATTCCAACTCTAACAATAGATAGATAGATAGATAGATAGATAGATAGATAGATAGATAGATAGATAGATAGATAGATAGATGATAGATAGATAGATAGATAAATAGATCAATCAATCAATCAATCAATCAATAGATAAATAGATAAATAGATCAATCGATCGATCAATAAATAAATAAATGATCAATCATAAATAAATAAATAAATAAATAAATAAATAAATAAATAAATAAATAAATAAATAAATAAATAAATCTAGACAGCTTATTAAAAGCAGAGATATGACCCTGCCAACAAAAGTGTGTATAGTCAAGGCGATGGTTTTCCCAGTTGCAATGTATGGCTGTGAAAGCTGGACCATACAGAAGATTGAGCACCAAAGAATGGAGGCCTTTGAATTCTGGTGCTGGAGAAGACTCCTGCGAGTCCCTTGGACTGCAAGGTGATCCAACCAGTTACTCCTAGAGGAGATCAACCCTGACTGCTCTTGAGAAGGCCAGATCCTGAAGATGGAACTCAAATACTTTGGCCACCTAATGAGAAGGAAGGACTCACTGGAGAAGAGTCCAATGCTGGGAACGATTGAGGGCAAAAGAAGAAAGGGACAACAGAGAATGAGGTGGCTGGAGTCACTGAAGAAGTCGGTGTGAGCTTAAATGAACTCCAGAGGGCAGGCCATCCTGGAGGAACGTTGTCCATGGGGTCGTGATTTCGCAACTAACAACAATTTGTGTTACCATTAACATTTGTTTTTAATAAAAAAAATAGCAAGGAGTATCTTGGAAAAAAATCAATGTTAAAGTTACAGTAATGTTTTCAATTTGCTGTCATCTCTTTTAAAGTACATGTGTTCTCTGTTATTTCTCACCACTTTCCAAATCCATCTTGTTATTAGCTTGGTATAACTTAATATATAGCTAAGTCATTCTTAAATCACACTCTACCTGACCTTAAATCAAAGTGTACAACTACTATCCCGGAGGCTTCTTCTAACCGTCATTCTTTCTGGGTTATGAAAGTGAGAGAGATAACAAAAAATGAGCAACAGTGGACATCAAAGCTTCAAGGGGCACTTTGGTCCTTGGAGAAACTTGCCAGGAGGGTCTATTTCGCCGTAGTGATGATGTTAGGGTTGACGATGGTTGGTTGGACTTGGAAAAAATCAAAGGTGGTAATGCCAACCACTAAATCAGCAGGCATTGCAACAACAATGCAGGCTTTAGCAGGCCATCTGCACCAGAAAGACAAGGGTCCATCTTTTGAAGGTAGCAAGGTTCATATTCAGGTTATCAACCCTGAAGATATTAATGTTGAAGATATTAATGTTGGTTATGACCTATAAATATCTCTGGGACCGCCTTCTGCCGCACGAATCCCAGCGACCGGTTAGGTCCCACAGAGTTGACCTTCTCCGGGTCCCGTCGACTAAGCAATGTTGTTTGGCGGGACCCAGGAGAAGAGCCTTCTCTGTGGTGGCCCCAGCCCTCTGGAACCAGCTCCCCCCAGATATCAGAGTTGCCCCCACCCTCCTTGCCTTTCGCAAGCTCCTTAAAACCCACCTCTGTTGTCAGGCATGGGGGAATTGAAATTTCCCTTGCCCCTAGGCTTATAGAATTTATACATGGTATGCTTGTATGTATGAGTGGTTCTTTAAATTGGTTTTTTTTAGATTGTTTTAATATTAGATTTGTTTATATTGTCTTTTTATATTGTTGTTAGCCACCCCGAGTCTTCGGAGAGGGGCGGCATACAAATCTACTAAATACAAATACAAATACAAATACAAATACAAATACAAATACAAATACAAATACAAATACAAATACAAATACAAATACAAATACAAATACAAATACAAATACAAATACAAATACAAATACAAATACAAATACAAATACAAATACAAATACAAATGATGATGATGATGATAACAGCAGCAGCAGCAGCAGTTAAAAACAAACATGCCAAAATACCTTTTATTATTTTTTAATTATTATTTATTAGATTTGTATGCCGCCCCTCTCTGAAGACTTGGGGTGGCTCACAACAATAAAAACAGTACAAATCCAATAGTTAAAAGAATGTAAAACCCTTAATATAAAAGCAATCACACATCTCATACAAACCATGCATAAAACGGAACGGTCCAGGGGAATCAATTCCCCCATGCCTGATGACAGAGATATGTTTTAAGGAGTTTGCAAAAGGCAATGAGGGTGGGGGCAATCCTGATCTCTGGGGGGAGTTGATTCCAGAGGGTCAGGGCCGCCAGAGAGAAGGCTCTTCCCCTGGGTCCCGCCAGATGACATTGTTTCGTTGATGGGACCCGGAGAAGGCCAACTCTGTGGGACCTAACCGGTTGCTGGGATTTGTATGGCAGAAGGCGGTCTCGGAGATACCTTGGGACTTTCAAATTTAAACCATCAAGGTTTTGGAACAGAATACACCAGACCTCAAGATTGTGTGAAAGAAAAAAGTGTGGATCATTGATGTTGCCATACCAGATGACAGTCAAATAGATGAAAAACAATAAGAAAAACTTAGCCGATATCAGGATCTTAAAATCAAACTATAGCAACTCTGGCATAAACCAGAAGAGGTGGTCCCTGTGATAATTGGCACACTGAGGGCTGCTTGGATTTAACATGGATTAGCGAACGGAGAATTCTTGGGCAAACTTGAACATGAAATCCTGAGAGATTAATCACTCTTTCCAGGAAATTGAAAGGACAATTCCCTCCCATGCAGATTTCTTCATTCAGTTCATTACCGGTTGGTGCTTAGAGATAACATGAAGGAAATGTTTGTTTCTCTGTGTGCATTGAATTGCCTCCCATAATAGGTTGTGTCTTTTGGGTGGCATTTTCATATACACACATGTACAGTTTGAAATTATTTACCACTGTAGGATGCTCACCAATGTTTATGAGTTTCAATATAACTCATTGAAAAAGCTCTGGGGATTTGTATCTTGTCATCAAACCTTTGCTAAACGGATATGAGGAGCCATATCTGAGCACATGAGCTGTTGCCCTAGCTGAGGTCCAACATGCATGTGCGTGCCAGCCAGATGATTTTTGGCTCACACAGAGGCTCTGGGAGGGAATTTTTGGCTTCCAGAGAGCCTCCAGGGGGTTGAGGAGGGCAGTCTGCATT